>NC_042998.1:127012395-127067395 GCF_006345805.1 Octopus sinensis | reverse complement strand
CGTTGTGGCTAGCATTATCGTTGCTGCAGTTGTCCTCGCATTTGAGTATACGCTGCCTCAGATTTATCGCTTTTACTTCTCTCCATTTTGTGTATATGTGAACAGTTGTAACAGGATATGAGTATGTATCTCTTATTTGCCTATGTAAGAGAGATCGTAGCTTTCACCACTCTCCTCCCATCGATATTTCTTCCATCCTCTATTTAGTACGCTCCTACCCTGGATTCCGCCAGCTATCCCACTGGTGTGGTAGTTAATTTAAATAACAGCAATATATATTGAATAGATCTAACACTAGTCTTTGTAAATTTTCCATAAACTCTGACGCAGTTTACGATAACAGTGAGCGATCTTTTCCAAAGGATTGTGTGATCTTGTCAGGTAGCTGGTATTTAAAGCTTTATAAAGCATATGCTTTATAAAGCTTTCAATACCAGCTACCTTTTCTGCAGTTTTTATTAACAGCGCACACACACACACACACACACACACATAAACATGCACGCGCGCATGTGGGCATAGTTAAATAAGATATGATTCGAATAAAACCTTGTAGTATGTTTTGCAAAGCTCGTCCACAGTTATTGGCTATCTGATGTCATCATTCAGTGGAAATACTTTTAATTACCTCATTACCGACCTTCCTTTCTTTCTAATAAAAGCCATCTCTACTAATGCTAGAACTGATGTGGTGATGAATGTAGTTCAGTCAAAAGTTTTGAAATACAAATTCAGTTTAGGCACATTAAACGAATTTACAACTCATGACTAATCCTTGTTCAAATACATCAGGAATTCAATTGCATCCGTTGAATTTATATAAATGAATGATAGAAAATGGAATGTACGACATTATTTATTTAAAATCACTACGATTGTTTCGATATTTTTTATATTCGTAGTGCATTAGTGAAATGTTGCGTAATCATTGCCAAAGACTAAAAGGTAATCTCGAGCGATTGTTTAAATAAGTCCTTCGTAACATCCTACGCACTATACAACTTTGATGCATGATAATGATTATACGTCTTATTAATTATAGTGATCTTAAATAAAGACTATCGTTCATTCCATTTTCTATTATTTCTCTCTCTCTCTCTCTCTATCTCCCCAGCATGGCCACAGCTCATGAGCTGAAACTAAAAAAATCAAATCAAAAAAAAAAAAAAATATATATATATATATATATACACACATACACATACATACGTACATACATACATACATACATACATACATACATACATACATACATACCAAAGTCCGTCGGATTTTAATTGTATATCTGGTAAAAATATCTAGCCTCTGTAAATGTATTCTGCAACATCATATATTAATTCCAGATAATGGAATACACGTCGTCAAAATCGACGGAGGATCTATTTCTTTGATTGAATATACATGCATACACGCATAGGCATAGATGGAATGACAGAGGCATAGTGAGAGAAAGTGGGGGAAAGATACAGACGAAAGGACGCCTACTTGTGTGTGCGTAAGAGTGTGTGTGTGGTGTGTGTGTGTGTGTGTCTGTGTGTGTGTGTGTGTGTGTAAGGAAAAAGAGAAAGTAAAAATTAAAAAAGAAAAACGTTGTATTGCCTGCGTATGTTTGTGCATATGAGCGATAGCCGCATGCATCTGTGTTTGACACCGTGTGCGCTTTGCGTGTGTAAATTCATAGTACTCGGTTGAGAACAGCTCGACAGGAAATCCTGGCCAACCAAAATAATGCACAAAAGTTTCCTGATATATCTTTATTTCCGTCTTTCAATTCTTTTCAGCCCTCCCACTTTTCTTTTCTCATCCTCTATTTGTATCTTTCTTTTTGTTTCTCTCTCTAGGTTCCTATATATCACGCTATCACTCTCTCTCTCTCTCTCTGCCTCATTATTTACCTTTCTTTCTAATAAAAGCCATCTCTACTAATGCTAGAACTGATGTGGTGATGAATGTAGTTCAGTCAAAAGGCTTGAAATACAAATCCAGTTGAGAAACATTAAACGAATTTACAACTCATGGCTAATCCTTGTTTAAATAAGATCAAACACATTTTTCTTCACTTCAAATATTAATTCCTCGTCCATCCATCTTGATGGAAGAATAAATGTCAGTTTCAAGTGTCAGGATAGTAGAAAGAAAAATGTCATTCATTCAGGATTTTTGAAATCTTCAACAACTATTATCGCTGATATTGAAAATAGTTGAAGTAAAGGTATCAGCTGAAAAGATGAAAGCATACAACAAGGTGTAGAATAGAATGAGGGCCACTTGTATTTTTAAAACAAAATCAACATTTGTATTATCGAATTGAGTCGATCAAATGAATGCCATTGTTATATCAGTTGCTCCACACACTTGACGCGTAAAGTCTGGCTCTCTACCAATAGTTACATAAACACAGTTCTTCCTTAATACATCACTACTAATATCATTGTTGCCGAAGATGGTGAATTCTAGTCATAGCGGTGTGCTGGACAACATTCTTCACTGTATTTAGTTACGTCTCTTTATGTCCTTAGTTTAAATCCTGCCATAATGCCTTTCATCTTTCTGGAGTTTATAAGCTAAGTACCACTGAAGTACTGTATTCCTCTTAATGAACTGCTCAAACCCACGTGCGGGTCTTGTATCAATGTTAGAGACAATTATTATGGTTGTAGAATCGATGAATGGATGAAAACAAATATTTTGAAGTATTTAACTACGCAATTCATATTTTCTGTTTCAACATTACCGAGGTGAAATACCACTTCGACCTTTGAGTTCAATACGATAGCAGCTGAGTATTGGGGCGGGTATAAACGACTGTACAGTCCCTGTCATTCCCAACCCGCATTACCATTTGCCTGGTATATATTATAATTATGAATTATAATATGAAGAGAATCGGAAGATCAATTGGCTAACTTCGTTTAGTGAATAATGACTTGAGATAGCGGATCCTTTTATGCTCTGGATTTCAATGTCATTAAATTTCATTAATTAGACTGCAATTTTGAAGGCAGTCTTATGATATTTAGTTTGTTCCTTTTATGGTCATTATTACTATTCCTGCCATGGCGATTGCATTCCAATGTCATTCTTCTAATATCAACTCGATAAGACAGGTATGTATTAGGATTGATTCAATCCGCTAAGTTCCACCTTGGCAATTTGCAATATTAACTAACGAGGTATATATGTGAAACATGCATTCAACACACGCGTACATATACATACACGGAAACACATTTTTATGTGAATATGTGAACACACACACAAACACACACACCCACACGCAAACACTCACATACATACGCACACACACATATATATGTATATTTTATATTTGTGTCTCCGAAGATTCCTTATTCCCATAATAAACATATGGACTGATTATATTATTAGGAGGAGCAGGAGAGACCCCCTTTGATCATGAATGGCCAAGGGATTGCACCGTGAAAGCTACACTTCGAGGCACAAGTGAGGGCAAGATTGTTTGTGGAAGGTTAGCAGTCGCCCAAACATACCGGCCACCCCTCTCCACACCACTGATGTTATCCAAGGGAAAGATAAAGGCCGATAGAGCCTGGCACAAGTGATGTCGCAACTCATTTCTACAGCTGAGTTAACTGGAGCAAAGTGAAATAAAGTGTCTGCTCAAGAAAAAAACACACAGTTCGGTCCGGGAATCGAATTCACAACCTCACGATCGTAAGCTCTACGCTGTAACCACTGAGCCATGCGCCTTCACATGACTAATTACATTACACTTCTTTTATTAGTAGTAGTAAATCCGTTAACATTAACAAATTAACTAATAAATTTATTAATCGTTCGACGAAACATTCAGCAAGATTTCGTTGCCTTTTGCAACCTCATGAAAGACATGGACTCTCTAATCCAGTTCTGCTTGAGTTTTATCGGTTAAAACAGCAGGTATTTTGATGTAAATAATACTGCAGGATTTTCTCGTAAAATTTGAAAGCAATATTTTATTCACACCCAGCAAAAAAAAAAAAAAAAAACCTCTCATAGAAGTTCATACACATATACATACAAATACACATATATACATACATGCACACATACAATCACGTGCAGATAAATTGGTGATAATGACAAAAGAAAAAAGTGAGTGAGAAATGGAGAATAAAACACAGTTTAAATGAGATATCAGGTGTTGAAATAAACAGTAACAGATGACATTCAACTTAATATAAAAACACTTTGGCGGTCGTTTAAGAGAAAATAGTTTCAAACGGAAGGAAACAGTCTAATATTACTTTTATATATTTTATTTCATATATATATGTTTGTATATATGCACGTATGCATTAAGTGATAATAATTTCAATAACGACGTTACAACTATGACACATTGTTCACAAGCTGCAGTACTGTGTATGTACATATATTTACTCTTTTGATAACATTTATGAATGGTTTCTCTCATTGTTTCAATGCGCCGTTCTCTGTAATTTAAAACTTGTCGGAATCATTGTGGACATGAGTTTGCCAGTGTATGTGCGTACGTACGTATGTATGTATCCATATATATATATATATATATATATATATATATATATGCTTAATGTATATGTCATACTGATCACCTGAAGCTTCCCCAAAACGTAGCCATATGGACATTTTCTGTCGGCATATGTATTTTCTTCGGGCCATTTCCCAATGGGAAATTTCTTTATAGTTATGTTTCCTGAAACTGCCATTAGTCATTATGCCTCGAGTATAAAATTTTCAATCAATAATAATTTACACCATATCTAAGTAAATTTTTAATTTTAAATATATATATATATATATATATAATTGATCATTTCTTTTTCGACTTCTTCATCAATGATAACAATATGTGGATGTATATCTCTATGTTACTGTGAGCTTCTATCTGTGTGTAAACGTTCGTGTATATATGTATATGCGTCTGTACATTGTGTGTATGTATGTGCGTGTGTATTGATATATATATTATATATATATATATATATATATATATATATATATAATATATATATATGTGTGTGTGTGTGGTGTGTGTGTGTGTGTACATATATACACATATATATGAATAGGTACCGAGATTTTTATGCATGTGTATGTATATAATTTATTCTACTTCTGCGACGCAATTGACGCAATTGATACGCAGCAAGATACTGCGAAATACAAGTATTTGCCGCTCTCGTGCACCTTCACGGAGACTTCATTTCACCTATTTCTGAAGTATACTGTGATTTTTAACACTACATGTCTTTAAACGGATCTTCACCAATTCATGTCGTTTAATATCACACTTACACATACAAATAAATATGCATACGTGTGTATAATGTATGTAATGCATATAATGTATATAATGTATATGATGTATATATATATATATATACGTGTGTGTGTGTGTGTGTGTGTGTGTGTGTGTGTGTGTGTGTGTGTGTGTGTGAACACACTCATATATGCGTGTCTATTTGTGCATGCATTTCATTTCTCTTAGTGTGGGTATCTCAGTTTTAAACCAGTTTATCAATTTGCATCTCGTTATCGAAAAAACTTTAATAAACGTCGATTGTTATTATCCTGTAATATCGCTGAGCGCTGAATATGATCGATTAGAAACTTGAAGGTACTTGCCCTGAATCTATACAATCCAATGGCTGAAAGTAGTAAAGCAACAACAAAAAAGAACATGGCCGAGATATCACTTCCATATACCTTCTCGCTCAATGCTGCGCTGTGTCTGGTTGTTAAGATAGTTCATTAGCCCCCAGGATTACTGGTTAAGCAAAAATGGTTTACAAGTATTCCAGTTATGACCATCCTGTCCATTATTCACTCAATGTATAAAGTGATTTACACTGTTCAATGTGTTCTTTTTTGTAAGTCGTTCGACTATGATATGAGGAAGATATGGCTGCTATTTCTAGAAGACCCTATATTTTTCTTAACTCATTTTCCAGCATTCTACTTCATGGATAGCTGTCCCTTCTTAACATAAGATAAATAGCTATTTGGCGATAGATAGCCAGCTCCATAAAATTTGTCATTAAAAGGCATTCTCAGTATGGCCATCCAATCCTGGGATAGCCAATACCAACTGCAGTATCCAATATGACATACTTTTCGTTTTGTCTGTTTTCTTTTTTTCTGTTTTTTTTCTATTTTCTTATTTAAGGAAGATCTTGCTATTAATTTTAACAGGTCGAGCTGCCATTTAGTCCTCGTTGCTTAACTCCATTAATATGTAGATTACACGTGCGTGCGATTCAAATCGTTGATTCACGGTGCTATCTCATAGGAATTTACGCTTACACCTACACAGGGTACACCCCAGGCAAAATATAATTCTACGAGTGATATGCAAAGCAATAAACGAACGAGCGAACGAACAAGCAAACAACAGAAACAACCTTGCTATGCAACCCAGGAAGCTGGAGGCAGTCTTTTTAATTTAATTATCAAGGCTCAAGTGGATGACGGCAACGGCATATGCATACAAGGTTTTTCATAGTTGAAAAGTTACTGACATCTTATTAAATCAACCATTGAAGATGTTATATTGTCTTGTTGTCACTATCGATTAATTCTAGGCACTTAGAAACAACAAAAAAGTGAAGAGGGAGAGAGAGAGAGAAAGAAAAGGAAAGAAGGTGAGAAATTGAAAGAGAACTAAAGAGAGAGAAGGAAGTGTGATGAGGTGAAAAATAGAGAGAAACAAGAAAAGATATCTACAAATAGAGAGCTATTCAAAAAATATAACATATGTGCAAATAGAGCTAATGTCAGATAATGACAAATGGAAATCACTGAAACACTGAGATAGAGAAAGAGGGTGGTAGAGAGAGAGAGAGAGAGAATCAGTCAGAGAGAGAGGGAGAAAGAGAGCCAGTGAAAGAGAGAGCCAGTGAAAGAGAGAGCCAGTAAGAGAGAGAGAGTCAGCGAGCGAGAGGGGGGATGAGAGTGGGGGAGAGAGAGAGAAAGAAAAGGAAAGAAGGTGAGAAATTGAAAGAGAACTAAAGAGAGAGAAGGAAGTGTGATGAGGTGAAAAATAGAGAGAAACAAGAAAAGATATCTACAAATAGAGAGCTATTCAAAAAATATAACATATGTGCAAATAGAGCTAATGTCAGATAATGACAAATGGAAATCACTGAAACACTGAGATAGAGAAAGAGGGTGGTAGAGAGAGAGAGAGAGAGAATCAGTCAGAGAGAGAGGGAGAAAGAGAGCCAGTGAAAGAGAGAGCCAGTGAAAGAGAGAGCCAGTAAGAGAGAGAGAGTCAGCGAGCGAGAGGGGGGATGAGAGTGGGGGAGAGAGAGATGGTGAAACTGATAGAGAATGAGAAAGTGACAGAAAAGGAAACGAGAAAGAAAGATATATCGTTTTATTCTTTGACTCATTCACTGGTTTCTAACCAATAAACGGCTGTCATGTTGAGACACTGCCATCATGATTTTAGTTGGTCACATTGTCCCCATTGCTAAATACAACTAATAATTTCATCGATCAATAAGTGTCGAGTCCCTTACGTTTTTCAACATAACACCCGTTTTGGCAAAATCATGGGCAATAAACGAACGAATGCCAGTTCCATGTATCTTGTCGCTCAATCCTGTGCTGTGTCTGGTTGTTAAGACATTTCATTAGCCCCCAGGAATACTGGTTAGGCAAACATGCTTAACAAGTATTTCAGGTATGACCAACGTGCACGCACACATGCACACACACTCATGCACACACAGAAACACACACATGAAATGTCGTATTTGAAAGGTAACAATAAAATGTTTCAAAAGTGTTAGAGAACAAATATGATCCTTGTTCATTTATGACGTTTATCCAAAGTTTCTCTATGTCATATATTCCTTCATTAAAATTACAATTCATCTTTTGCTGGGATAAGCTGTCCGAATGCTTATATTACCTCTTCTCTATCTAAGAATGATTCATTACTTATGAAAAACTCAAAATGCTTAAATAAGTGATGATCAGTAGGAGCGATATTAAAGGAATAAGGAGGATGTTGCAAAATCTCATTACTCAGGCTTTGCAACTTTTGTACCGTAGCTTGAGGAGTGTCAGGACGTGCATTGTCGTGGAGCAAAATTGGGCCATCACTATTCACTTGTCTGGGTTGCTTCTTTTTCAAATTCTCATGCATACAATCAATTTCATGGCAATACAATGTTACTGTTACCGCTTTTCCTTGTTGCAAAAATGAATAATGAATATCTCCCTTGGCAGACCACTAAGTTTTATGGGTGCAATGATGGGTTTGGGTAGGGTTTACGTCACTCTTCTGTATCTAATCACTGCCCTGTTGTCCTGCTGTTGTCAAAGAGTATCCATTTCTCATCACAAATAATGATTTGATGCAAAAATGGTCTTTTTCTAGTCAAGAAAGCAATAAGGAGCACACTTCAAGGTGTCTGTCTTTTTTTAATCTCGTTCAGTTGATGTGGAACAAACCTATCCGTTTTCTTGACTTTTCCGACTTTTACAAATGTCAAAAGCAGTGTTTGGAGTTCTGATGAAACTTTTAGAACCTTTGTTCTCTGATTTTGTTCAACCAAAATATTTAATCCATCATGCCGAATAACTGATTTTGGCCTGCCCTTGGTTTATTTTGAAGGCCATCATCTGAACAAGAGCGTTTGAACTATCTCTGAACAGTTCTGATGTCAACAAAATCATTACCAAAGGCCCTCTTGATATTCCATAGAGCTTCTGTCGTAGAGTGACCCAATTTGTACTCATACGAGAAAATCACTCAACATAGTTTAGTTGTTATCATTTTCATAAAGTCTGTACGAATTTTGTATATCATTATTGTTGGGCAAGAATAACAGTCAAGATTAAATGCAAGGTATAAATAATTGACTTTTTAAATGACTGAAATATCAAGTAATTAAAAATGCGACATTTCATGTGAAACAACCTAATACATACATACATACATACATACATACATACATACATACATACATACATACATACATACACACGTCTGATCTTTCTTTGATTTTTACGTGTTTCAGTCATTAGACTACGGGCATGCTGAAGCACTGCTTTGAAAGGTCTTTTAGTCGAAAGCTCGACCCCAGTATTGTCTTTAAAGCCCGGTACTTATTCCATCGGTCTCTTTTTGCCGAACCACTTGATTACGAAGAGGTAAACAAAGCAACAGCAGTTGTCAAGCGGTGATAGGTAACGAACCTACGCACACACACGCACATGAACACATAGACAGACAGACAGACAGACAGACAGACAGACACACAGACAGACAGACAGACAGACACACAGACAGACAGACAGACAGACACACAGACAGACACACAGACAGACACACAGACAGACAGACAGACAGACAGACAGACAGATAGATAGATAGATAGATAGATAGATAGATAGATAGATAGATAGATAGATAGATAGATAGATAGATAGATAGATAGATAGATAGATAGATGGGTAGATAGATACATACATAGATACATAGACAGACAACAGCTTTCTTTGATTTTCAGTTTACCAAATTCACTCACAAAATTTTGATCGACCTGTAGCTATAATAAAAAAACTCTTGCTCAAGATGTTATAGAGTAACAGAACCCGGAAGCATGGGTTTGGGAAGCAAGTATCTTACCATAGCCAAGCATAAATATTTTTTCTCACGAGATTTACTTGTTCAAGTGACCCCCATCAGCAGCCCTATTTTTATCTGCCCTAGTTTAACTTTCTATCTGCACCCTCTTTATTTTTGTTTATCTACTGCATTCTTTTATTGCTGCTATTTTTCTAGAAGGCAGTTCAATTTTCCCTTCACTTCTCGTTTCACTCCACCGTTTTACCATTTTATCTTCCTTTTGCCGGATCGTTCGGTCGCCTTCTCTAATGAATGCCTTTTTTCCTGGTTGAAAGATTTCACATTATTGATTTTTCTTTTTTTTCTCTGCGCAGTATTTTTCTGCACACTCTTGTTCTATCAAAGGTGTAGAAATTTCCCCTTCAATTATTATTTTTACTATGGGTGAGTGGTATACAGATGACTCGGAAAGTTAATTATTCCTGATGCGCTCTCTTCGAGTTTATTTCAACTATGCTATGTAGTTGAAAAGAATACAATGTCTGTTTTGACTTACCTTAATGCATGCGTATTGATGTTCGAAATGACATGAAACCGGGCGAAATCCTGGAGAATAGTTTATGCGCAGATGTAAATATACATCATCTACATCTGGAATTTATAATGGCTTTATATGATCTCATCATACCTTGAATTTATACTTTCCATTCTGTTCATCTTCTGTTTATACATTTCACGCAGCTCATCTTTGCATTTATTTCTCATTGCATATTATAGTTAAGTACACGTCTCATTATATATATATTCCGAAGTTCTATTAAATTTCATTATAATTTTCAGTTTTACATTTTCAACTTTTGCCGTCACATTTCGTGCATACTTTTGAGAGTAAGAAAATAGTCACTTATCCAATGAAATATTTCTTTTCGTTTCACTTCGATAGAAAATCGAAGTTAAGAAAAGACATACTTGCCCAGCAGGCGATAAAGCTCTTCATTTGCTATACAGTTGATAAATCTAAGATGACATTACGTCACTCCCTTAATACGTTAGTATTGTTTGGCTGCTATTTCTAACAGGTTAAGCAACTAAGTAAACGCACCATCTTCTTTTGCCAGTATGTATGCTTGCAGGAAATAAATATAAATTTGAAATGAATCGTAGATTTTTTACAGTCGGATGAATATCTGACTAAAAAATTACTTTTAAATTTTAAAAAAATATCTATTCTTTTAGTAAATAGTGGACAATAATTCAATAACCATTCTATATGGAAACACGTAAAAAACATCAACCAATAGAAAACAAAGGGCTACATTCATTTACACAGAATTGAGATCACAGTAAACAAATACAGTTCTACAAATTCGAATTCCATGTATGGCATGTATCTTTAGTAGGAGCAAATAGATAAATAATTATACATGTTCGTGATTCAGTGATTTCAATTCCTCAGTTTTTAATAGAAATGTCATTGCAACACCAGAAAAAATATCAAAATGTTGCCGTTTTATCACCAGAAAATATTCACATTGATTTCATGAATGAAGAAGTACTAAATCGATTTCCAGTAGTTGAAAAGGTTCTGTTTAGTTATGATCAATGTTCACTTTAGGATGACGTTTCAGAATTTACTACAGAGTACTTAAATGCACAAACTACTTCAGGTTTGCCATCATACACACTAAAATTAAAAACTAATGCTATAATTATCCTCCTACTCACAAATGATCAGGTTAATGACGTGTTATGCCACACATTCAATTATCCAAGACATTGAAGCAAATTTCAATCAGGAAACATTACAAGTGAAGGCCCACATCACAGAAATTTTGTGTTTAATCGAAAAGTCACTCTCTCTTCAGTTGGTGGTGAGTTAGTGTATACATTGATTACACAACAATTTCCTATAAATTAACAACAGTAACGATAATTAATAAATCACAAAAGAAAATATTGGAGAAGGTTGATTTATATTTACAAAAATCAGTATTCGCACATGGAGAACTATATGCTGCATCATCCAGAGTGTCCTCAAGATTTTCAGGGTAGAATATATGTATATATATATATATCAAAATAGTGTCAACTGTACTTTTAAATATTTTCGAAATTAGTGCTTTATAGGTGTTGTGCTTGAACTAAATTGATGGAAACTTAATATTTTAACGGTAGATCTGAATAGTCTTACCCTCTGATTCTAAATGTATGTATAATAGATTTACGTCATATTCAGTTTACATGAGGATTTAAAGTACCTTGCATATAATACAAACTATATAGTATAGCACGTTAGAGCGCTACATGTAGTTAGTACACTATCCTAGGAATATTCATGCCTAATTGCCTAATTAGTCTAACTTCATCTTGGTTTTAGTAATTAATCTTTTTATCCCATTCTATAGTGTTCCACCATCGTAATCATATTTTTATAAAATTTTTATGTAAGTATCCTTCCTATTTAACCACCCCAAATGAAACAATATTATCATGTATTGATTTACACTGGTAACTTTTAAAACTGACATTATATCTCTTAGTTTATAATTAACATAGAGTTTGGCATGTTCTATGACCCCGTTATTATTCCTCTAGTTAACACCTGGTATCAGTCTTTATAGATACCACCTAATAAATAAATAATTTAGTTTTAAATGATTGAATTTATAAACAATTACTATAGAATCTTCTCTATTCTATTGATGATAATAAGGTATATTTGCTTCACCATGGTTTTAGTGATTAAGCTGTTTATTCCCTTCTATTATGTTCTACCCTACATGATCATATTATTATTTTATAATAGCCTTTATGAAATTAAACCTAATTTTTTTACTCCTAGATATTTATATTAGCTTATATATAACAACACTGGTAGCTTTACAACTTATATTATACCTATTAGATTATATTTAATATATAGTTCGCTTGCTATATCGCCCCACTACTCCTTTATTAAACGCCAGTAAATGCCAGTGATCAATCTTCATAAATGACATGTAATAAGTACATATTTCAGTATATGAATAAATTATTAAACTAATTCAACGTAATTTCTTTATCTCTCCCTATTGTTGTAAATTTTGGTATATACTCAAAAGTATTCAAAAGTTTATCCTTTTGACTATGATATTCTTCTTAATATTTTTCTTGATAAACCTAAATGTTATCGTTATACAATATAACAATATTGTTCAAATCATTCAACTATAGTACGCCATGATAAAATTTCCCCGGTATTATCATCATTGGTTTTATTAGAGTCTTGCCCCTTTAACTGAAAACTGATATCTTCATTTAAGTTCTTCCTTTACCAAGCCTCATTATAGACAGTTACTTTATTACTACTTCAAACTAATCTTGACAAGTTTTATGACTATACCCACTATGATTGTATCAACTCTCCCAGGCCCTTTCCTAATCAGACAATGCTCTTTGGTCTTAGATTTTGATATACAAAGATTTGATGAACAAGACTATAAATTAAAACCGACTCAAAAATCAGTGACGAGTTAGAACTCTAACAGTTTTTTTTCCTGAAGCCTTAATAGTTTCTAAGCTGAAGTGAATACAGCATGGACTTTGTCTGTCTTCTTACCCTCTAAGAGGATTTAGGTTAAATTATACAAATGTGTCCGACTGATTAAATAAATTCTGTTTATTTTATTTATGCAGTTGAGGATAGCTCTGTATTTAAATTAGTGTAATGATTGCATTCTTCAATTAAATGGAGTCGCTTGAAACGATCGTACTGCATCATCTCTGGATATTCTGTTGCTTATTTGATTTTATTCACCTTTTTTGAAACTGTACGGATAATTCCGCACTAACTTTTCGTGCCATAACATAAGAACCTAATTCATCTGAATCTCAATTATATATATATATATATATTTAAAAAAGAAGATGTGGAACACGAGTTGTGATATATAAAAAAAGGAAATGAAGAAAATGCTGACAAAATAATTTAAGGGAGAGTGTATTTAATTAGGTGAAAGTTCTTTTCACCGGTTGCGCATTTGTTATGCTTATCAAAAGATATTTTTTTAAGAGAGATAGAGTTCCTATCAGAAAGGAACTCTATCTCTCTTTAAAAATATCTTTTGATAAGCATAACAAATGCGCAACCGGTAAAAAGAACTTTCACCTAATTAAATACACTCTCCCTTAAATTATTTTGTCAGCATTTTCTTCATTTCCTTTTTATATATATATATATATATATATATATATATATATATATATATATATATATTGTTCACAGGGAAGTTTTTTGCTTAGGAGTACTTCTGACAATGACATACTACACTCGTAACACAGCAGCGAACAAAATTTATCTACACAGTATCAGGCTTAATATAAAAAATTTCATTTCTTGAACATTCAGTTCCACTTTTCTATTTCTGAACTCTCTTTTCTATTTCGCTACTCTCAATATTTTAATATTTAATTTGGTTTTATCAAGTATTAACAGAAAAATAATTTCTTCCTAGGACAGTACGTGTACCAATAAATATATAAGAGACTATTCAAGATATTTTTCTCTCAACTAAATACGTTACATTTTATTCAACAATTTATCTTTCTATTTCTAAAATCACTTCATGATTCAGAAAATATTACATATTAGCAACACATTTCCATATTAGAAACAGACGGCTGCTATTCTTAACTCGTTAACAAATTATTTAAACGCATTAACTATTAAAACTATCCCAAATTTATGGGACAATCATAAGCATGTAAGAAGGTCACTGATTGGGTTCTAAAACTTTAAATTGCTAAGATTTATGCTCCAATTTATTAAGAACGAAAATATTATTTTGAATGTAATAACATAAACTTAAACACTCCAAAAAACAAGCAAAATATACTGAAACATAACTTACCTTAACCATCCTTAGAATTTTACTGAGAAATACATACCTTAGGAACATATAATACGAGGATAGCAATGCAAAGCATCATCTTCAAGAAAGTATGTTGCTTGCACTAGTAGATGCAAACATATATAGAGTGTATAAGGTATTATAATCAAAGTTGTGCTCACATGAAGGGTGTCTACGCATTTATATTAATCAAATGTATATACTCTTTACTCTTTTACTTGTTTCAGTCATTTGACTGCGGCCATGCTGGAGCACCGCCTTTAATCGAGCAACTCGACCCCGGGACTTGTTCTTTTGTAAGCCCAGTACTTATTCTATCGGTCTCTTTTGCCGAACCGCTAAGTAACGGGGACATAAACACACCGGCATCGGTTGTCAAGCAATGCTAGGGGTACAAACACAGACACACAAACACACACATGCATATATATACATATATACGGCGGGCTTCTTTCAGTTTTCGTCTACCAAATCCACTCAAAAGGCTTTGGTCGGCCCGAGGCTATAGTAGAAGACAGTTGCCCAAGGTGCCACGCAGTGGGACTGAATCCGGAACCATGTGGTTGGTAGACAAGCTACTTACCACACAGCCACTCCTATATATATAAATGTTTTATTTTGATTGAGATATACATAGCATTTGAAATTCCTGGTGAGTTCTGTTAGCAGAGTAATTATATATCAAAAGAGAAAACTTGAAAATTTTGGTATCTTTTTAATTTCATGATACACGTGTTTCGTTGCTCTCTGAAGGATTATGCATAGGTGATTCTGTATATTTTTATGACTCTTATTCGCGTAACATGGAATTAGAAATATACCAAACCTTCCAGTTTTCTGTTTTGATGCCACATATTTATATCTATCTCTCTCTCTCTCTATATATATATATATATATAATATTAATTCGAGACAAAATTCATAAATTAAAACAGATTATGAGATCGAAATTCCACCTGACGAATGTCATTGAAGACATGAAACGATTGTAGTGGCGGTTTATTTCTTTATATTAAAAATTTTTATGTATTGATTAAGTCTTTCCTTGTTTGTTTTGCAAAATAGTGGTTTTGTCTCGAATTAATATTATATAATATTTTACTATAAAATTGGATTTAATCCTAAATCTGATTTTTTCCCTGTAAATTTGGATTTATTCCCTAATATTTATTATTATTATATATATATATATATATATAATATATATATATATTATATATATATATATATATATATATATATATCTGTATCTATCTATCGCAGATAAATATATTTATCCTCATATAATAGCAGTTGAGAAAATACCATTAGGACACGTGGAGAGAATAAATAGAAAAGTAAAGAGAGAGAAATAATGTTCAATACTAATTCACTAGAGAAAAGCTGTGACATCTGTGTAATTCACATATATTTCAGAATGTTCATTATGCAGCAAATTATTTATTTCCTAATATATTTTCTTAATATATCTCATCTGTTTTCACCTTTGGAAGATTCTCTCTTCCATTTTCTATTACGCTAGATTTTCTCGTTGAAACTTTGCATTGTTCCTTCTCTTTATCCTCATTCTCATCCTCTCTTCTTTCTCACTCATCTCATTTTAACACACACTCTCTCTCTCCCACTTTTCCCTCTCTTCTACTCTCACCTTTCCATCTCTGTCTCTCTTTGTCGCGTTCAGTCTTATATGATTGAAACTTTCGATGGATTTCGATTCTTTCAAATTTATAATTTATAAATATCAACGCGTGTACATTCGCGTACACGATCACGTACATATATGTATGTGTCTAATATGTGTACCTATATACATGCATACCAATTTACATACCTACATACATACACACGATACATATACGAATATCCATATATTTATACTGCACAAATTATACAGTCATTCAATAAAACATTAATATGAAGAGGTAAGGAAGAGAGAGAGAGAGAGAGAGAGAGAGAGAGAGAGAGAAAGGTAGACAGATATAGCGAAAGAAGAAGGTAAGATATGTAATATATACAAACGGTAGTCCGTCTGTTCCACGATGATGATTCATTTGTTCGATGAAGCGATTTACTTGCACATTGAGACAGCTGGTAAGTGATTGGACAATGCACCTTCACGCTTGTACTGATGAGGCAATTCTAAGGTAAATTCAGCGTCACACGATATGTGGCAATGCAGTTATTTTTGAATTGCACCTTTAAAATTACAGAGCACAATCCATTCGACAGGTGTCCAGACAGTTTTCGTCTGCCTATATATATATTCACAAAGTATGAGTGGACCCTTACCTTGTATTATAGAAAGTGATATTTGCTCAAGATACTACGCAAGCACACCCGTGTGTGTGTGTGTGTGTGTGTGTGTGTGTGTGTGTGTGTGTGTGTTAAACAAAATGAGACAACAAAACCAAGGTTGTGTGGAATTTATAGGACATTTATAAAGGGAAAGGTAGTCTTACAGCTGTTTCTATGATATTAGGTATATCCCTCCATCAGAGACAATATGAGAGAGTTAACTAGAAGGAAATAGTAGAGTTCAATATAAGGTATTATTTTGGAAAAGTATGGATATAGGAAGTATAAAGGGAAATAAGAGAATAAAAGTAAAAATAAAAGTAAAACTATATGTAGGATGTTACAGTTGTAGTTCCATTATCCAAAGAAAGTGTTGTATAAAATGGGTAGAAATGCTACTATTCCATGGTATATAGATTCCGGTAGGAGTTCATATTTTGTTATTACGAATGGATAGCGCAGATACAAATTCCATGTGCTGTTTGTCTGAAACGGTCTTGTGGTGTGAATGAAATTTTGAGAGTGTACTGGTAGGGGTAAGTAGATAGAGAGACGAGAATAGATATGTATGTTAGGAGGAGCATGGTATTAGTCAAAAGAAATAAGAGGGGAAAGAAGAAGGAAAGACAGAAAGAAAAACGAAAGAAATAGGCAGAAAAATATGAAAGGAGTGCTAGATGGTGGTCAAGATATTATAGAGGTGGGGGTCAGAGAGGAGAGCTATCAGGATAAAAGAGATAGGGGGTGGATAGAAGGAAGAGATAAGAATGTTAGGATGGAATACACATATAAATGTGCATATGCACTATTATATTATTATTACCAGGTGATTACGTTGGTAGGGTATAGAGTAAAAGGAATAGGATTTGAGAACTTATTGTATGTAGCTTTTATCTTACAGATATGTGTGTGTGCGTGTGTATCTGTGTATAGACGCTAGTACTAGAATTTTTGAATCGAGTCACACATAATTTGCGAAATTGTACTAGCATCGAGTTGTATATGTTGTAATGATAGAGTGAAACCAAATAGTAATATTTTAAAATACACTTTGAAATACATTTTGTAGTACATTTGAAGTCTGAGTAATATATATATATATATATTTAAAAAAGTATATATAAAAACTTAGGATGTTTAATGGATTATATTTCCTATTTTATATTACGCAGACTTCAAAAACACGTATCAAAAAATTTCAAAATATCACTATGCGGGCTTCAGCACATTTAACGTACAAGTAATATACAAATAATACTCGTAAATAGATATAGTATATGACCAGCGCTGGATTAACCATTAATGAAAATAAATACGAGCTTAGGTCATCAAGTGAAGTTGGAACGCCACCGAAATGATAAATGGTTTACGACACAAATGAAATCACTTTGCAATTTAAAAGAAGATAAAAGCAAACTCTTTAAATATAAATAAAGTGACATTATACAAACTTAATCCTTTTCCCTCTTACTGTTAGTTTTGTTTAAAAAATCTAATGCCGCGTAAGAATCTATATCGACAGTTCTTGAAACTCGTCGCAAGATTTGTACTTGTAAATCAAGGTGTAGCATTTGCACACAATGTGTCACTGACTACGTAAAGTTTACAAGTGCCTGCGGAATACTCATCTACTTACGCTTAAAATTCAATATGAAGGCAGCACTTGTGATCCAACAACCGTAATACTCAGCGCCAAAACCGAATAAACTATATATAATTTACTTTATATATACGTGTTTGTGCGCACGCGCGCGTGTCTATTGCAATATATATATATATATATAATATATAACGACGATGTATTAAACGCGCTTGGAGCAGCTGATGATCGATAGCTAGAATCGAATAAATCGCTATCGAGAAACTCGATAAATGTAAGTGGTCTATGCCTATGCCAAAATATATATTTATATACAAACACATATACACATAATATACATGCATACATATATATATATATATATATATATATATATATATATATTATATATATATATATATAATGTGTATATATATATATGTATATATATATATATATACATACATACACATGTACATATGTTCATACATGTTTATAAACTCAATAATAGGAAATAAGTGTTTTTATAAATTGTAATTTTATATCTGTTCTTGTAATTCTGAAAATCTATTGAAAAGTAATTTCTTTTATTGGGGTTCCAAATATTATAATATTATTTGTGTTGTAGAACATTCTGAGAGAAATATATTTTGTATTAGATTTCAATATTTCATGTAGTTAATAATAATTTATCAATTTTCCACCAATTTCCACTACCTTTAAAGTTATCTTCTATTTTGGAATGAAATATCTTCCAGCCTAATGCCTAACTTTGCTGTTACTGCTGTAATGAACGAAGATGTTGGTTGAAAGAGAGTGCAGCGACCGCAAAGTTTTGCTGTATTTAGACGCGATAGTACTGAAATCCCACAGTTTTTCTTATCATTTTTATTATCTTTAAGGCGACGAGGTGGCAGTATCGTTAACACGCCGGACAGCATTTCGTCTCTCTTTACGTCTTCAGTTCGAATTCAGCAGAAGTCATCTTTACTTTTCATCCTTTTGGGATCGGTAAAATAAGTTCTAGTTGTACACTGGGGTGTATGTAATCGACTATTCCCCTCCTCCAAGATTTCAGGTTTTGTCCCTAGAAGGAATTATTATCATATTTATTAAGGACTTGAGCTTATAACCGAAAGGGTTAGCATCTTTATTGTATGAGAACGGTAGCTTGACAGAATCGTTACAGCATCGGTTAAAATACTTTGCAGTATTTAATTTCGACTCTACATATCCTGAGATCAAATCTCACTGATGTTCACATTTATTCTTGTAGGGTCGCTAAAATGAAGTAGCAGTGAAGATCTGAATTTGATCGAATCGACCAACAGTGTCCGACCGAAACTGTAGGCTTTTTCTTAAATTAGAAATAAATTAGAAGACGGCGAAGTGGCAGGATCTTGGGAGCATCGGAAGTTTAAATGCTTTGCCGTATTTACTCTGGTTTTTACCTTCTGAGTTCAAATCCTGCTGAGGTCATATTTGGTTTTCATTCCTGGTGGTTTTCGTGGCGATGAAGACAGTGATGAGGTCGACGTCGATGGCGATAATAATGTCGATGATGATGAGAAAGTGAAGGGAGAGGAGAAGATAGTGCTTATCATCTTCCGTTGGATTAACATTCCTTCTTGTAAAAGAAGACATTTTAGACAGTCTAACTCAATGAAAGTATTAAACGAACAGAATTTCATGCAAATCAAACCGGTACACAAAATTAATTGTTGTGCTAATGCAGTCTTAACCCGGATTACAACTGGATTTATAAATTTGTTAGTTTATTATTATTTATTACTTTTTCTGTTTTCGTTTTCTATATTTGAATTTCTCTTGAATATTTCTACAATTGAATAAAACCACGTCTTCTATCACTGGAACAAATTATCTCCCTTTTCTGTAACATCGCCTTAGTTACTGATGGTTATCAGTCACAAAGGCGATAAAGTCGCTCGTTTTATCTTGGGTGATTACTCAAAATCAAACAGAAAAGCATTCATAATTGCTTTTCGTTACGAAGCAATCATACAGTGACGCATTCCAACGTTTTTTATCCTCTTTCTTTATATGTACTTTCCTTTATATGTACTTTCCTTTATATGTACTTTCCTTTATATGTACTTTTGACACTGAATGCCACGATTAAGATCTTGCCAACCATGGTTTTCATTCTACATCGAAACCAACATTAGAATTTCAGAAATGTACACATTTTATACGCAATACTTTCATATTAGATACTTTTCTCCGTTATATTTTTCCTCTTAAATAGGTCCAAGTAAGTCTGTGTTGTTAAGAAGTTCGTTTTACAATCACATGTTTCCAAGTTCGATCCTGTTTCTACATTACGGCGCCTTGGACAAAACTGTGCTTACCTAGCCTCAGATTTATTAATACTTTAAGAGGTTCCGTTCTCTAATCTCATTTGTCCATGATTCTACATTTCCCGTCATTTACGAATACAATCAAACCTTTAACGTTTTATACTGTCTTACCTCTTCTCTCTCTCTCTCTCTCTCTCTCTCTCTCTCTCATTCTATGTGCATTTTCTCTCATTTTTTTTCTTGTACATGTCGACTTCTCCCTTTTCACTTTTACTCTTCGTTTCATTACCTTCTCTGTTTCTCTTTTCTCCTTTGTCTTTCTCTTCTTCCTCTTCTTCCTCTTCTTCTTCTTCTTCTTCTTCTTCTTTCTTCTTCTTCTTCTTCTTCTTCTTCAATTTATTCTCCTATTTTGGAAATATATTCGATTAGATTAAATGAGATAAAGAGATATATCCTTACCATTCGCTCTCTTCATCCACTTTCTTTCTACTTAACTATCTATCTATCCTATCTATCTTTCAATCTATTTATTCATTTTTTTCATTCTTCTCGTATTATTTGCATTACATTCTTTCTTCCCGTCACCTACTTTCTCACTCCCTCTCTCTCTCTCTCTCTCTCTCTTTCGCTCACTCGCTCTCTCCCTCTCACTCCCTCTCTCTCTCTCTCTCTCTCTCTCTCTCTCTCTCTCTCGCTATTCGTTCTGTTTTACTCTTCATTTCTCCTTTGTCACTTTATCACTTTTTTATCACCTAAAATCACACTTTTCTTTCATCATTCCTTTCTTTCTCTCCTTCATGTATCCTTTTCTCTTTATTTCACTCTCTCCATAGTTACCTTCTCTGATCATTCTCTTCCTTAACTCTCTAATTCGCAGAACCTATTCTACTCTTTTTTCACCTCCTATCCATCTCTCTCCCCCTTCTGTCTCCCATCTTCCTCCTCTCCCTCTCTCCCCCTTCTCTCTCCCATCTCCCTCCTCTCCCTCTCTCCCCCTTCTCTCTCCCATCTCCCTCCTCTCCCTCTCTCTCTCTCCTCTCTCTCTCTCTCTCTCTCTCTCTCTCTCTCTCTGCATTTATCTATCTATCTATCTACCCATACTGTCTTCCCTGTCTTGGTGATTAGGCTTTATCTCCTGCAATCAGGTCTTATTCTTTTTTTATTCCTTCCCACCTCCTTCCCGTCTCTATTTCCGTTTTGTCTATCCTCTCCCCATTCACTTTCTCTGTTTATATTAGGTTAAACATATTCCTCTTATTCTGACAGCTCCTCTTCTATTATCTATATTTCTCTGTGTTTTATATTTTGATCTATCTCTCTAACATTCTCTACCTCTAACTGTATCTAACTGTATTCCATTTAACTTTGATATTCCCTCTCATACTCTTTGCGTTATCGACCTTCTATAATGCTGCTCCTCACGTTACCCTCTTTCTTTGCCCATCCATTATTCTCGTTCTTTTTCTTTCCCATACAGCATTACTTTCTTTTTGCTCCTCCTCTTCCATCACCACTCTAACCCATGCTCATTGTCTCTCTCTTCAAATAAACTATTTTAAAACATTGTCGATTACAAATCCGTTTGTATTCTTTTATTTGCTTCAGTCACTTGACCTTTTGGCCATGCTGGAGCACCGTTTTTAGTCGAACAAATCGACCCCAGGACTTATTTTTTGTAAGCCGAGTACTTATTCTATCCACGTCTTTTTGCCGAACCGCTAAGTTACGGGGACATAAACACAAGTGATGGTGGGACGACAAACACAGACACACAAATACTCACACACACATACACACACACATATATACGACGGGCTTCTTTCAGTTTCCGTCTACCAAATCCACTCATAAGGCTTTGGTTGGCCCGAGGCTATAGTAGGAGTCACTTGCCCAAGGTGCCACGCTGTGGGACTGAGCCCATGTGAAAGGCGATCCACTTTCCTTTGTAACTATTGTAATTGCTACATGTATAGCTTATACTGTTTTAGTGTCTGTTTTCATAATTCTACATTTTGTGTATTCTGTTGCTAATTTTCCCTGTGTCTTGTCATTAGGTTGGTCTTCTGTTCATGAATAGGAAGAACTACTATAGAACTTAATTATTTATCAATTTCCACCTTGGCTTTATTATTGTATTTAATTTTATTTAAAATAAATTCTCTCATTAAATCTTTCTGACTTTTATTCAAAGTTTCCCTTGTGTGGATACGGTTTTGATTTTATTGACCAGTATTCTATAGATATTTAAGTCGTGTTTCTCGTTTTGTTTGTTTAATATGCTCTAGATATATCTTTCAAACGTTGCATTTTGCGTGGTTTTTATGGATCAAATTCAAACTACGCAGTGTAGTAATATAATATACATTCCGATTTATGAAGCCTCTCCACCTCTAATGAAAATTTTAATAAAAATTTGCGCTTCAAGTTCATTCTTTTCTTTTTTCTGTTACCAGGCAGCAGAATATGGTAATGTATTTTAGCGTTTCTATATAGACAATTTGTTTCTTCCGTTTCTAAGGCGTTTAGTCATTCCGTCTGGCTCCACCTCGAATTAGAAATATTGACAGACTTCAGTAGTTGTTATTGTTGGTTACTTGCATAAAAGAAAATCAATTTTTGCCATAGAACTTTTCATATTGTTACACGAAGATCAAAGTGAAGGAAATATAAAATTGGTATGTGACTATCGTGTAATTAACTTTAACGCTCCCGATAACTAATTTATGCTCTTATAATGTACGTTTCTTGGCCTTTCTATTTTAAATATTAGCCCTATTTTCTAAAATAATTACGTATCCACTTTATTACATTCGCTTTATGTGCTATGGACTAGACAATGCAGCACAAAAAGAACAATTACGACCTTAAAATATAAAAGAACAAACTTCAATAGTTACTACAATGCCTAGACATCAAATATTACTTCTTAATAATATTAGTCATTTAGCAGTCAATATTATTCAGTATCAGTATTCAAAACAATATCTCTGGGTATTTTTAAACCAAATCAAAACCACTACAACTATACCTTCCGCCACCAACAACATTAACTGCATTAGTTTTCTATTTAGTAAAGTTTTACTATCAATTAGTGACCTTCTGTTTACGCTAACAATTTTGATTTCTTTACAACTAGTATAAACTTAAGTATCAAGGGAAATTGTATAGTGCAACGTTCAAGCTCTTCCAAAGTGTTTAACTGAATTGAATATTTTCATCTTCTGCTCTGTATTCGAGTGGCACGTAAGGATAAGTAATATTAAATATTAAAAAAATCTATTTGGATAAGCCGAAATATAAATTTTTATTAGGTACCACAAAAGAGTTTGCTAATTACAAAACTTTATTACTGTATTTTAGCACGGTAAACTATTGGTAAAAACCGCATCATCTCACAGAAAGTCTGAAAGCTGAAGTCAGTCAAAGCTAGAATTGAACTTGGGAAACTAAGGTACCGAGCAGTGTACAGAAAATTATCCAGTTCATGGTTTCACTGTTATTGTTCATTCTAAGGAAAATCAATGGACATATTGGATAGGGCCACATTTGTGTATACGCCCACAATGTGTTGCGTTGCACAACCAGAAGAAATATATGATCAAATATTAAGTTAATGAATGGGATCAAAGTAAACATTTTGTTACTTAGCTTAAATCGTAAATAATTTAATAATATTTATAGTCATCAATTTCTAAAATAAGATCAGAGGGTACTTGATTCAAAACGTTTCAAGATCCAGTTCTTTGAAGTCTTCCTTAGCTGGTGAGTTGAACTTCAGCTCAAGAAACTCCTCTTGCACTTCATCCAAAACATCAGTCACTTCACACTGAAATTGTTTCCTGATGAATTTCCAAGCTTTAGGCTTTTCATCTATATCTGGGAAGTATCTGACGAATTCTGTTTTCAAATCAGTTAGATGAGTGATTATTTGTTGCTTTAAATCAGAATCAAGGTTACCGTGAATGAGAGCAGAATCCAAGTAACTAAAACTGGCTATATTTCCCAGCTGAATTCGACATTTCCAGAGGTCGAGTTTGGCCATGAAGATTCGAATGGTGTCGTGGTTCGTGAGAATTTTGATGTCTTTCTCTTGCAGTTTAAGGTCGATGGCATTCAATGCTTCGAAGTTGTCCACCAGGCAAGCTAGGGATAACTGAAAGCCTTCAGACTGGAACTTGTCATGGAAATCTGCCTTTTGCTGCAAATCTAGAAATATTGCTACTTCCCGTAGTTCATAAAGCAGTCCAAGCATGTTCCCGTTTGATAGCCATCGTACGTTCATGCGAAAATGCAATGCTTCATGTTCAGATTACATATCTTTACACAACAGTTTGAAAAGCCGACTATTTAAGGTCCCACCTTTAACAAAGTTAACAACTTTGATAGTCACGTTCAGGACATTTCTCATTTCAGTAGGTAAAGTTCTGAATGTTAAGGCTTCACGATGAAGTATGCAGTGTGTACCTACAACAGTTGATTTTTTTCTTTCATTCTAGTAATGAGTCCAGACTGCAGACCAACCATGGCTGGAGCTCCATCAGTGCACACCGCTACCAGCGAATCCAACGAAAATTGGTTTTCCTGAAAGAAGTTTCATGCATCACGAAAAATAGCTACTGCTGTTGTACAAATATCCATAGGGTGACAGAACAACATTTCCTCTTTTACACAGTTGCCCGACACAAAATGAGCATACACCAGTAGCTGAGAACACTAAGCGATGTCAGCCGTTTCGTCACACTGGATGGCAAAAAGAGGAGAATCTCTTACTTGGTCGAGAATTTGATCTTTGATATCTTGAGTTAAGTCGTTGAGCTTCCCTTGACTGTAGCGTTCAATAGTGAAATCTGGGAAAGCTTGTTTGCACTATCTTTCCCTAGAATGTGTTCTACTGCACGGAGTAGACTAGATTTTATGAGAGTCTCCCCGCGATTATGACTCTTCTTGCTATTTGCAATCAACATGGCGATCTCATAGAAAGCCTCAACAATCATTGACGTTTGTTGCCGAAATGCCTCACTACCGTCAAACTTAACTTACTTCAAGGAATGTTTTTTTGTTTTTGTTTCAAAGGATTCCTTGGGCTTGTCTACAAAAGCAGGATGTGTTGTCCTCAAGTGGCGTTCCAAGTATGAGGGTCACATCCCATCATTGCTCAAAGTTTTGTAACATATCATACACTGGGGTCTTGTGTGCCACCCTTTTGAAAAGACACGAATCCAAATCGAATATATTCGTCAAGATACTTCCGTTTCTTTGCACTCATTGAAAATTATTTGGTGTACAGTGAGCAACACAAGTATGTGAACAATAGATAAGCCACAAGTAAGATAATGTCAGGTCCCAAGTTAGAACACTTGGAGTAAAAAGTTCTGAAAAAAATTAAATCAAAAACATTTGGAATAATAGTTATATTAGCAGAAAAAAAGTTATACGAAAAATTTGTACAATAAAATATTATATCTATTTGTACGAAAATATCAAAAAAGTTTCTTTAAAAAAGAAAATATTTCTTTCTGTAATAATTAAATCTGAATTTTATTTTAACATTTAGTATTATAGCATAATGTTTTCTTACAAAAATAAATTACTATATTTCTAACTAAAAATTTTGGTTTTATTGTCAAAATTTTTCATTTTTCAATCTGTGTTTTAATTTTTTTGAGACTTTATTTAATTGAGTGACAGTAGAATCTATTACATACTTTTTGTTTTATTTTCTATTTTTAAATATATCATTCTTTTCATCTTGCTAAAATTTTTAAACAGTTTTCAATTTTTTTAAATTAAATTAAGATTTCTTAGTATGTTACTATAATGATTTGATAATGTTTCAGCATGTCTCTTGATTTTTAAGAATCACATTATTTGATATATATGAAACAGTGAATCAAACTTATTTATTAACTGAAAAATATGTTTTGTCTTTACGAAATAAAGAAAATGGTATGCGGCGCTAAGATAGCAAAATGAGAAAACTAAAGGTATACGGTAATACTTCTGCATTTTTTCATAAACTTCTCATTAATTCACCATGCTCTTGTTAAGAGAATAACAAATATAATCAGAGAAATTCCTGCTTTATTTACATCATTTACATTTGAAGGATATTTGTCCTCATCTTGTTTGTTGTTGACACGGCGTTTCGGCTGATATACACATCAGCCTTCATCAGATGTCTTGGGGAAATTTCGAACCTGAGTTCTCGTTCCTAAGATATACTCATGGGCAAATGGCGTAGTGATTCAGAGCGCGGGCTACTAACCCCAAGATTCTTAGTTCGCCTCCAGGCAGTAATTTCAATAATAATAATAATAATAATAATAATAACAACAACAACAGCAACATCGAAAAATACCTTAGGAATGAGAACCCAGGTTCGAAATTTCCCCAATACACCTGATGAATGCTGGAGGGTACGTCAGCCCAAGCGTTGTGTCAACAACAAACAAGATGAGAATAAATTCCGTCAAATGTAAATAATGTAAATAATGTACATAATTCCTCATCTCTTAAATATAGAACTGTAAATTCCTGCTTTTTCTTATCGGCTCGCGCCCCCTTGGAAGTTACTTACGCCCCCACAGTCATGGGCAGGCGAGATAATTCACCCACAATACCATTTGGGAGTGATGGACATTGATATATATATATATATATATACTACAAAATTAGAGAATGGAGAAACATACTTAAATCAATAAAACATCAACTATCCGATGATACCCAATCATAGGGGTTGAAGATAGGGATTGAATTTTCAACCCCTATCTCATTTTATAACCTATATATATATATATATATATATATATATATATATACATTTGTGCGTGTTTGTGTGTGTGTGTGTGTATGTGTGTGTGTGTGTTGTGTGTGTGTGTGTGTTTGTGTGTGTTTGTGTGTGTGTCTGTGCGTGTGTGTGTGTGTGGTGTGTGTGTGTGTGTTTGTGTGTGTTTGTGTGTGTGTCTGTGCGTGTGTGTGTGTGTGTGTGTGTGTACTCTTTACACTGCCAATTGTCTTGAGAAATTTATGAACGTCACAATATTCTTTTATTCCCGCTTGGAAGTTTTGTACCAAAACGAAATAAGTTAATGTTATGTTATGAGATGCTCACCGAGTCAAAATAAAATTAGTGTCAGTACTGTGAGGTGCTCACCTTTATATAAGTTTTAACTGAAACCCTTTCTAGCACTGTATTTTAATCCGAAGTTTAAAGGTTTCACTTTTTGCAACGAAATACGGCACGACTGTTACAAATCTGTTTTTATTTACACTATTATGTTCATATTTTTTGATTTTATAAGAGGTCAGTGTTACAACAATTGGGATGTATTCAGTGTTACAACAATTGGGCTGTAAAACGAGTATTCTTTGTTGTAATCTATTTATGATTCTGTATTAACAGAAATTTACTTCACGTGTGCCATCTTTGCCTTTGATTATCTCATGGATGTTATGATATTCTATCTATAACCCTTATAAAAATATAAGATCTTTGAATCTAACAAAATAAAAATAAAACACAGAAACATACTCAGTATCGGCGGTCTCAGGCATTTGTGAAGGTGTTTTGATGAATTTTGCTTTACTTACAAATTTTCTGACTGCATTTATTACTTAAAACAAAAATCTACGATAAATAAGACATAACGATCCTATGTAATAAATACCTTCTTATAAGCTTGGGTAGTTTACGTTTATGATTTATCTTGAGAAGGTGGTGAGAGTCCCGGTGAATTGAATCTAATAAGAGTTATTCGATTCCCTATGAGAAGCAACTGCGTATATCCGAGCCTTAGTTCCTCTGAAAAACGTCTCAATAAAACGCAATATCATTCTGCCCACGATTTTTGAATAAATATAATGTTTTTATTTACCAGTTACCATCTCGAAATTACATCCAGTTTTGAACGTCTCGGCATTTTATACTACTCAAATTTTATAAACTAATATAGTTTTCCGTTTTATAATGAATTTACGTGGTTTATTATATTCTTTAGTACACTTAATTCAAATTTTACTTCAGTTAATTGCACTAAATAATTTTGAGATGTTTCAAGCATTTGAAATATTCGAGCATATGCCATTATACGCCAAATTCTGAAAATTGCCATTTTACACTCACTTCTCAAAGTCATAGCCTGCATTTTTTAGGTTCCTTGTCATGTTTAAACTTATTGATCTAACGAAAAGCTACAAATTATAAATCCATAGAAATCGTCAGCTTTGCTAAATTGCTTATTCACGGAATTGTGACAAATTATAAAAATATTTCTTTACTCAAATCACAGCATGTAGTGATACAGAATATTACAAGTTAGAATACTTAAAATATATAAATTCAGTGTATTTTTATGTCTAGAGCTAGGCATATAATTTTGGACATATTTCATCTTATATAATTAAAATATAAGCATATATATGAGAATCCTTTATGATTCCTGATTTCGTACTTTTCTGCATTAATCCATCAATATTGAATGATCTCATGCATTTCGTGACAGCAAACACATGCTATCTGCCAGCATCAGGGCATTTGAATATCTCTGAGTAACTGATACTCAAAGATTCGGAAGGACATTATTGACATAAGAATCGCCGACTTGGAATAAAGCTTCATTTCAAACAAAAGGCAAGCTTTCCCAAACACATGGTATGTCAAAGAATATTGAGTCATATCTCAGAGAAGAATTCGTATAAAAGATAGCAATACGATATATTAGACTTGTACATCAATTAATATTGCAGCTATAAATCACCGTTATAAAATAGGATAGGAAAGGATCTGAGACAATGATTTATATCTGACGTTATCAAAGTCTTCTGACATGAGCTGATGGTCAACTGCCGAATATATTTAAACGGCCAAATCCTTAACTGTGAGTGCATACTGTGTGTGCTTGCGAGTATATACACATTGCATACACACGCATACACACAGGTTTACATATATATATATATATTTATATATATATATATATATATATATATATATATATATATATACACATATGTACATGAACGTTTAATTGCGTCGAAACATGCGATGTATATGGTTTATTGAAATTAAACTCTTTAAGCTTTACGCCACATTAATCTTTTGACATCCGAATCATATATGTGTGAGTGTGAATGTGCATGCGGGCCCATGTATTTACACACATACACGTGCACGTGCACACACAAACACACACACACACACACACACACACATACACATACAAACACACAAACGCGCGCTGGCATATGTATATATACACATATATAATGAACCGTTAATCCCTACACATTTTTCTCTCTGCGCTTTTTCCTCTTCTTAATCTTTTCTGTCGAAGAGCGTAGGCTCGAAACGTCAAAGACCTTTCCATTCTTCCTGAGCATTAAGTTAACACACCTACTTGTTCTTTTACCTGTCTTCGTCTTTTAATTTTCTGTAAATTTGAACTTTATAGATAGATAGATAGATAGATAGATAGATAGATAGATAGATAGATAGATAGATAGATAGATAGATAGATAGATAGATAGATAGATAGATAGATAGATAGATGGATGGATAGATGGATAGATAGATAGATAGATAGATAGATAGATAGATAGATAGATAGATAGATAGATAGATAGATAGATAGATAGATATACTAGATTTGGGAAAACAAATGTCCAAATCAATCAGGTGCAATCCTTCAGCGTTATATGCATCTACATATCGTACTTTGGGGACTTATTTATCGTATATTTATACTTTTATCTATAAATATACAAAGTATCTGATGAAAGTCAATATTGATTATATCTTTTAAGTATTATTTCGCGATGTGCAAACTAATACCATGAGTTTACTGTCAGATATACTCATTAGGTTATTTTTGTATAATCTGAAATAGAATATCGCATGTCGATTAATCCCGCCCCCAAAAATTGAATTAATATATATGTGTGTGTGCGCGTGTGAGTGTGTGTGTGTATGTGTGTATATACATACATATAGATATATATGGTGCGAGTGTATATATGCCCTGTCACCTATTATACCGTATGTGTATGCAAACAATATGCAATATAACTACTAATGTATATTTCATACCGCTGTAAAACTATAAGTAGTGGATTAATCAGAACCATAAACTTTACAACATCGACAGCTGAGAGTGCCGACTAATTTCATCCTTTAAACTCATCAGTGATAGTGTAAATTGCACTTCATTAGAGTCCTCTATATCAGCGAAAATGGAAATTAAAGCGCAAGTGATATATAAAAATAGATGCAGATTTACACATATACATATATAAGTATAAACATATATATATATACATATATATACACACACACACACACACCACACACACACACATACACATACAAACACACAAACGCGCGCTGGCATATGTATATATACACATATATAATGAACCGTTAATCCCTACACATTTTTCTCTCTGCGCTTTTTCCTCTTCTAATCTTTTCTGTCGAAGAGCGTAGGCTCGAAACGTCAAAGACCTTTCCATTCTTCCTGAGCATTAAGTTAACACACCTACTTGTTCTTTTACCTGTCTTCGTCTTTTAATTTTCTGTAAATTTGAACTTTATAGATAGATAGATAGATAGATAGATAGATAGAGATAGATAGATAGATAGATAGATAGATAGATAGATGATAGATAGATAGATAGATAGATAGATAGATTAGATAGATAGATAGATAGATAGATGATAGATAGATAGATGGATAGATGGATAGATAGATAGATAGATAGATAGATAGATAGATAGATAGATAGATAGATAGATATAGATAGATAGATAGATAGATAGATAGATAGATAGATATACTAGATTTGGGAAAACAAATGTCCAAATCAATCAGGTGCAATCCTTCAGCGTTATATGCATCTACATATCGTACTTTGGGGACTTATTTATCGTATATTTATACTTTTATCTATAAATATACAAAGTATCTGATGAAAGTCAATATTGATTATATCTTTTAAGTATTATTTCGCGATGTGCAAACTAATACCATGAGTTTACTGTCAGATATACTCATTAGGTTATTTTTGTATAATCTGAAATAGAATATCGCATGTCGATTAATCCCGCCCCCAAAAATTGAATTAATATATATGTGTGTGTGCGCGTGTGAGTGTGTGTGTGTATGTGTGTGTATATACATACATATAGATATATATGGTGCGAGTGTATATATGCCCTGTCACCTATTATACCGTATGTGTATGCAAACAATATGCAATATAACTACTAATGTATATTTCATACCGCTGTAAAACTATAAGTAGTGGATTAATCAGAACCATAAACTTTACAACATCGACAGCTGAGAGTGCCGACTAATTTCATCCTTTAAACTCATCAGTGATAGTGTAAATTGCACTTCATTAGAGTCCTCTATATCAGCGAAAATGGAAATTAAAGCGCAAGTGATATATAAAAATAGATGCAGATTTACACATATACATATATAAGTATAAACATATATATATATACATATATATACACACACACACACACACACACACGCACACACACATACATATATATATATATGGGGGTGCGTATATATTTTGTATAGAGAGAGCACGATAGGGAGAGAGAGGAAGAGTCGTTGCAGTATGATAGATTGGTTAAGAGTTTCACTTATCATGAATGATTTGTTTAGAAACCCTTGAGTGGATTCTCGTGTGTAATTTTCAACAGACTTGGTTCCAGGGAATAGTTTGACGGAAACTGGAGTAGATGGAAACCTGTTGGATTGGATGCATCTATCAATGAAACAGCCTTGTCAAACTCTGTCACGCTGTTTCTACATGAACGTTACATTAAGTTAGCATACTTAATTTGGTGGCCCTGGTAATTTGTTTATTCTAACAAGTCAGCCTTCATAACGCCCGCCGATTTTTTTGCTTCTCTAAAACATTATTCTCTTCTTTTTTCACAGAAAAAGACTAAACGAGGTAATGAACCTCTTACTTCAGTTTTACAATCTTTGGACTAATAGTCCATGTAAGAATTGGGGCGTTAAGCCTCTTAAACACAATAACATGCAATAAACATTAAACATTATACAATAAAAATTATAATACTGAGGCTTTTGCAACCTCTTGTCACTCCAACATTGCTTCTGTTCGTATACTCCACCCTCCCCCACGACTCATTCAAGACCAAGGCGGGATCCGAGCCGGCCTCGCCCGGCCACAAGCGATATTCCTCATTGAGTCCCTGCAGCTTATACCCCACATACACCGTTATGACCTCCACAACTATCTGCGGAGGCCATTCGGGATCCTGTGTGAAGGTTAAAAGTACTCTTTTATGGTGCTTTTCCACCACCTCTTCTACCTCTCCGCCTCTGTAGAAGAAGACCAATAGTTCCTCTTCCTCCGGGTTCGAGGTAGACCATTCTACCGTTGGCGGCACAATTCCCTCAACTGTGTCTCTTCCCATGCCGATTGCACAACCCCTACCGGCAAGGTTCCGGGACATTCCGGTGCTATGTCACCGACTTCCGGCAATGTCCCGTTTCTCTTCCTCTTCTTCTCTTTTTCTCTCAACTGAGGGAGGGTGCGTCTCGCCCATGACCGGGGGATTCGCCTCTCTTCCCTCATCCCTAGGATCCTTTGGTGAATAAAAGCATGAATAAAAGTAGCTTGCTTACCAAGTAGCCTGCATACATCCCATGAGTCTTAGTTGTCAGTGTACGCATGTGTCATAGTGTTGGGCACTTAAGTAGATAGCTGGCCCAACACTATGACACATGCGTACACTGAAAACTAAGACTCATGGGATGTATGCAGGCTACTTGGTAAGCAAGCTACTTTTATTCATTCATTAGATTGGCCATAAAGGCCTTACAAAGAAAGGAAGCTGCGGGCTGGACAAAGTCATAATGAAATGATAAACGATATGATAATAATGAGGGCAACAGCAACGCCCGCCGATTGCTGTTTACCCGAGCACATTGTTCTTTAAAATATCATATTTGAGGCAACACACCTCTTACACTGTTCGAAACAGAACATTAATGAGGCAATAAACCTCTTACATTTACAACACAAAAATCTACTGTGAGGCAACAAATCAAAACAAGGAAAATGAGGCACTAAGACGCATCAATCATTTACACCCCTTCCTGCTCGACAAGACTTCTCGCATCGGTCAAACGCCTAGACGGTGTCAAGTCGGGCCGTTTCAACACAAAATTAAAAGTGTCCTCTGGGAAGGAGATCATTTTCCTGCAGAGATCGGTCTCTCATATGACCTCCGCATCCACCTGCGAAGGCTTGTCCTCCGTGCAGGGTAGAATCCCTTCCCTTTGGCCCTTCCTTTTAAACTTCTTGGTGAAGTTTTCTATTGTCCCTCACTTATAGAAGGGGACCATAAACTCCTACTTCACAGCATGGAAGGGAATTACAGTTTCTACCTTCGGTGGCACAGCTCCCACGGAGGGTACTTCGGGACACGCCGGCAGTGTATCACAAACCGCTGGCAACGTCCCGTTTTTCTTTTTTTCCCATGAGCCACAGGAGAGTGGTATTCCTCTGCTTTGTCCAGCAGATCTGCCACTCCTCCCACAGCCTTAGGACCATTTGGTGGGCAACCATTGTTGCCCACCTCCTCGACCTCCACCTTCTCTCCCTCCAATGAGGGAGCAGAGAGTGGTATCTTTATCAACTGCTCCAGGACTTTATTTTGGTCCTGAGGGCAGTTCTTTTTAATATGGCCCGGCCACAGGCACAGGTGACACTGGAGGGGGGAGTCTCTCGAGCATTGCTTTATACCTAAACCCGGCCATTTAAAAAAAATCTGGAAATACCAGATTTTCGGCTGATTGGGTCCATAGGGTCAACACAGTTTTTGGTCTCTCCCTGTCAGCCCCAGGCAAGATATTTACATTGAAGAGCTTTGTACTGCTGCCACCCAGACCCCAGCGGATAGTATCCTCTATCCACTCGGGCTCAATTCCGGTGCAAACCGCAGACCCGAGCCCTCGTCAACTTCTTCCCACAATAAGTGGGAAGAAGAAACAAAATTTCCCTGCTATCCAGAGGCAGACTCGCGAATTTGTGAAACTCTTTGAGGGTGTCAAATAGCGGTCATATTGTTGCATATTTGACCCCCCTTCCGAGAAATATATTTAATAGTTGGCATATATTTTTCCAACTCTTTTTTATTAAATTTTTTGGTAGACGGCGATGATGTCGAGGGACTTGGCGTAAGTCCTCAACACCACCGTCTTTTTTCAAGTTCTTCCTACCATTTTGGGGTGGTGTAACCTCCCACTCCACAAGTCTTTCATTGTTCTTGGCCATGTTTAATTAAACAAAAAGTCCAAAGGTAGTTCAAAAAATTCAAATAATTAAAGAGAAAATAAAGAGAAAGAAAGTTCCAAAAAAGGAAGAAGAAAAGAAAATGAACAGTTCAATATAGGGTTTCAAACTGAAAGATAGAAGGAGAGAGCAACAGTCCATCACACAGCAAAAAAATGTTTAGGCCACACGGTACTTCCGGTCTTCACTTGAACCTGGAACACAGCTTCTCACAGTTGTCAATAAATTATTCCAAAAATATTTCACAAAGGTATTCTTCAACAGGAACAATTTAATTGAGAACAACACTATTCTCAAAGTAACTTTGGGGGCAGGATACGCCCCCAAACACAATTCTCACAAAAGTGAGAAAAACAAAATACTCTACTGCAGGCAGACCAAATCCCAGAATCCAGTAAGGACTCCTTGCTTATACAAAAAATAAATCTCACACACAACGAAACTCCACTGGACCCAAAAGGCAAGTCTTACCTTACAGCAGAGCCTCGTTCAATAACAACTTTCGTCCGCTACATACCAGCGTGGCAACTTCTACAAGTGATTGAAGAAAACTAAACAACCGGAACAGGGATCGAGCACTTACCACGCAGCCACTCCTGCGCCTATATATATATATATTATAATATATATATTATATATATATATATATATATTATATATATATATATATATATATATATATATATATATATATATATATATATTATTATAAAAATTTAGCAATTAGGGACAACTACTTAATCGGAAAACTAAAAGAAATTGTCAGGTAGATAGCGTAAAAACCTCATAAGAGAAAAAATTTCGAAAATAATTATTTCTTATTGAACATATTAATTTATATATAGAGGGCATTATACATACATGCCAGAGGCATTATACATACATGCCAAACGCTAAGAGGGACAATCAGTCATTTCTACAAAAATATTACTAATCCCACCGAATGCAATTTTTCAAAGTAAGACATTTAAAAATATAGACCTGTATCACAGTGATTTCATACTTACGTAATCATCAGCAGGCCTGAATGTATTATAAATAAACAACGACCCTGCCTCGCTTAAGCCGATCAGCTAACTGATCACATCAACGAAGCACATGGGTGAGTTTATAATATATTACATCCGGGTAAATGGCAACTTTTTACGAATTGCATTTCGGGAGAGGAAAAGTTTTTCGGAATAAAATTAGCAATTAAGGACAACTACTTAATAAGGAAAACTTAACAAGAAATTGTCAGGTAGATAGCGTAAAAACCTCATAATGAGAAAAATTTCGAAAATAATTATTTCTTATTGAACATATTAATTTATATATAGAGGGCATTATACATACATGCCAGGAGGCATTATACATACATGCCAAACGCTAAGAGGGACAATCAGTCATTTCTACCAAAAATATTACTAATCCCACCGAATGCAATTTTTCAAAGTAAGACATTTAAAAATATAGACCTGTATCAACAGTGATTCATACTTACGTAATCATCAGCAGGCTGAAGTATTATAATAAACAACGACCCTGCCTCGCTTAAGCCGATCAGCTAACTGATCAACATAAACGAAGCACATGGGTGAGTTTATATATATTACATCCGGGTAAATGGCAAACTTTTACGAATTGCATTTCGGGAGAGGAAAAGTTTTTCGGAATAAAAATTTAGCAATTAAGGACAACTACTTAATAAGGAAAACTTAACAAGAAATTGTCAGGTAGATAGCGTAAAAACCTCATAAGAGAAAAAATTTCGAAAATAATTATTTCTTATTGAACATATTAATTTATATATAGAGGGCGTTATACATACATGCCGGAGGCATTATACATACATGCCAAACGCTAAGAGGGACAATCAGTCATTTCTACCAAAAATATTACTAATCCCACCGAATGCAATTTTTCAAAGTAAGACATTTAAAAATATAGACCTGTATCACAGTGATTTCATACTTACGTAATCATCAGCAGGCCTGAATGTATTATAAATAAACAACGACCTGCCTCGCTTAAGCGATCAGCTAACTGATCAACATCAACGAAGCACATGGGTGAGGTTTATATATTACATCCGGGTAAATGGCAAACTTTTACGAATTGCATTCGGGAGAGGAAAAGTTTTTCGGAATAAAAATTTAGCAATTAAGGACAACTACTTAATAAGGAAAACTTAACAAGAAAGTCAGGTAGATAGCGTAAAAACCTCATAAGAGAAAAAATTTCGAAAATAATTATTTCTTATTGAACATATTAATTTATATATAGAGGGCATTATACATACATGCCAGGAGGCATTATACATACATGCCAGGAGGCATTATACATACATGCCAAACGCTAAGAGGGCAATCAGTCATTCTACCAAAAATATCTAATCCCACCGAATGCAATTTTTCAAAGTAAGACATTTAAAAATATAGACCTGTATCACAGTGATTTCATACTTACGTAATCATCAAGCAGGCCTGAAATTATTATAAATAAACAACGACCCTGCCTCGCTTAAGCCGGTCAGCTAACTGATCACATCAACGAAGCACATGGGTGGGTTTATATTATTACATCGGGTAAAGGGCAAACTTTTACAATTGCATTTCGGGAGAGGAAGAGGAAAAGTTTTTCGGAATAAAAAATTTAGAAATTAAGGACAACTACTTAATAAGGAAAACTAACAAGAAATTGTCAGGTAGATAGCGTAAAAACCTCATAAGAGAAAAAATTTCGAAAATAATTATTTTTCTTATTGAACATATTAATTTATATATAGAGGCATTATACATACATGCCAGGAGGCATGATACATACATGCCAAAGCTAAGAGGGACAATCAGTCATTTCTACCAAAAATTTACTAATCCCACCGAATGCAATTTTTCAAAGTAAGACATTTAAAAATATAGACCTGTATCACAGTGATTTCATACTTACGTAATCATCAGCAGGCCTGAATGTATTATTAAATAAACAACGACCCTGCCTCGCTTAAGCGATCAGCTAACTGATCAACATCAACGAAGCACATGGGTGAGTTTATATATACATCGGGAATGGCAAACTTTTACGAATTGCATTTCGGAGAGGAAAAGTTTTTCGGAATAAAAATTTAGCAATTAAGGACACTACTTAATAAGAAACTTAACAAGAAATGTCAGGTAGATAGCGTCGTAAAAACCTCATAGAGAAAAAATTTCGAAAATAATTATTTCTATTGAACATATTAATTTATATATAGATGGATATACATACATGCCAGGAGGCATTATACATACTGCCAAACGCTAAGAGGGACAATCAGTCATTTCTACCAAAAATCGTACTAATCCCACCGAATGCAATTTTTCAAAGTAAGACATTTAAAAATATAGACCTGTATCACAGTGATTTATACTTAGTAATCATCAGCAGGCCTGAATGTATTATAAATAATTTTCCTTATTAAGTAGTTGTCCTTAATTGCTAAATTTTTATTCCGAAAAACCTTTCCTCTCCCGAAATGCAATTCGTAAAAGTTTGCCATTTACCCGGATGTGTAATATATAAAACCCACCCATGTGCTTCGTTGATGTTGATCAGTTAGCTGATCGGCTTAAGCGAGGCAGGGTCGTTGTTTGTTATTTATAATACATTCAGGCCTGCTGATGATTACGTAAGTATGAAATCACTGTGATACAGGTCTATATTTTTAAATGTCTTACTTTGAAAAATTGCATTCGGTGGGATTAGTAATATTTTTGGTAGAAATGACTGATTGTCCCTCTTAGCGTTTGGCATGTATGTATAATGCCTCCTGGCATGTATGTATAATGCCCTCTATATATAAATTAATATGTTCAATAAGAAATAATTATTTTCGAAATTTTTTCTCTTATGAGGTTTTTACGCTATCTACCTGACAATTTCTTGTTAAGTTTTCCTATTAAGTAGTTGTCCTTAATTGCTAAATTTTTATTCCGAAAAAACTTTTCCTCTCCCGAAATGCAATTCGTAAAAGTTTGCCATTTACCCGGATGTAATATAATATAAACTCACCCATGTGCTTCGTTGATGTTGATCAGTTAGCTGATCGGCTTAAGCGAGGCAGGGTCGGTTTATTTATAATACATTCAGGCCTGCTGATGATTACGTAAGTATGAAATCACTGTGATACAGGTCTATATTTTTAAATGTCTTACTTGAACAATTGCATTCGGTGGGATTAGTAATATTTTTGGTGTTAGAAATGACTGATTGTCCCTTTAGCGTTTGGATGTATGTATAATGCCTCCTGGCATGTATGTATAATGCCCTCTATATATAATATATATATATATATATATATATATATATATTATATATATATATAATATGATATATATATATATATATATATATTATATAATATATAGGCGCAGGAGTGGCTGCGTGGTAAGTATATATATATATATATTTATGTATGCATGTATGTATGTATGTATGTACGTATGTATGTATGTATGGATGTATGTTAGAAGGTTTGGAGGTGATGTACAGGTATTATATATTAGAAGAAATAAGGTATTCAGAAATCTGGATGGTTTTATATTTACTGATTTTCATTAATATGTCACATGTTTTTATAACTCATATAATAGCGCTTACATCCACTCTAGTGGATACTTCAGATTTGAATTTTTTGAGGCGATTCGTCTCTTTTTATAGTATTATTGAATGTGTAGGGGTGGAGAGAGATATAGGATAGTAAAAGAGGTTGAGGAATGAGGAGAAAGTGAGAGAGAGTGCGTGTGTGTGTGTGTGTGTGTGTGTGTGTGCGTGCGTGTGCGTGTGTGTGTGTGTGTGTGTGTGTGTGTGTTTGTGTGTGTGTGTGTGTGTGTGTGTCTTTGTATCTGAAAGGAATTCAATGGAAAGAGAAGGAAAGAAAGAAGGAAGAGAGAAAGAAGAAAAATGTGTTTACATCTATACAGATAGTCAGTTCTTTCAATAGAAAGTGATTCTTGGCCTTTGAAAATGGCAAAACAAGGTGGCTACTCCAATGGAGTCTTGCTTTGATAAAAGTTATTTTTCAAAAAGTTATCTGGATGTCTTTTATCATTGTCCATTGAGAGAGGGTGTGTGTGTTTGTGTGTGTTTATGTGCGTGTGTGTATGTGTGCGTGTGTGTGTGAGTGCCTTTGTATCTGAAAGGGTGTCAATGGAAAAGAGAAGGAAAGAAAGAAGGAAGAGGGAAAGAAGAAAAATGTGTTTGCATCTATACAGCTATATGTTATGTTATTTCTCCTTGGAAACAATTTTTTAGTGGCTATACCATAGTGGATCTATTTTTAGCATTAGAGTAGACCACATAGTGGTCGCTCTCTCATATTATGTATATATATATATATATAGATATATATATATATATATATATATATATAGATATATATATATATAGATATATATATATATAGATATATATATATATAGATATATATATATATATAGATATATATATATATACATAGATAGATAGATAGAAATATAAAGACACCCCGGCATATACTGTTTTACTCTTTTACGTTTCATTCATTTGACTCTGGCTATTATTTGTAAGTCTAGTACTTATTCTATCGGTCTCTTTTGCCGACTCGCTAAGTTTCGGGAACATAGACACACCAGCATCGGCTGTGAAGCGATGGTGAAAAAGACAAACACAGACACAAAGGCAGACCTATATGTATATATATAGATATTTGTGTGTATACATATGTGTATATATATGTACATATATATGTCAGGTCACTTTCGAGTGCTACTGGTAACATGTAACCCAGTACAACCTGTTGCATGGTCGGGTCGTCGGCGACTAAACCGGCAACCCCACCAAGCTTGCTTGGTGAGGAGGGTGTATATTAGACACCCTGCGGGATGAAAAACAAAACCTGTCAAAGGGCGGAGGACCTCTTGAGAGTCAACGGCCATCCAATAAATGTCTTAAGGCTGTATCATGCGCGGGGACATAGAAATAATCGGACTGAATACCCGATGGCGCGGTTAAACCATTGGGAGGGAAGGACTCCTAGCCTTTGTTAGGGCATCCTTCTAGGAGCAGGTAACTCAGGTTACACACACACACACACACATACATATATATATTATATATATATATATTATATATATTATATATATATAATATATATATATATATATATACAAGCCTACCTACCGATTAACATATGTACATATACCTCCATATATATATATATGTGTGTAGAAGGTTGCAAAGGAACACACGAGTTGATATACATATGGAAAAATAGTCAAGATAGAAAATGCTAAAATTATTTTATAAAAGCATTTCAGTACCGGTTTCAGTCATTGAGACTTTTTCGACTGTAAGTATGGAAAAAAAATAAAATTTTGGAAAAATTAAAAGATAAGTTTTTTTAAAAGAATATTTGCATAGTTTTCAAATACAAGTGGCATGTTATTTGTTTCTGCCTGTCCAAAATTTTTTGTAAAATTATTTTAACATTTTCTGTCTTGACTTTTTTTCCATATATATCAACTCCATTTTCAACACTCTACATATATATATGGAGGTATATATATGTACGTATGTTAATCGGTAGTAAGCTTGTATATATATATATATATATAATATATATATATATTATATATATATATATATATATATATACATATATATATAATATATATATATATATATATATATGTCTGTGTGTGTGTGTGTGTATGACGATAGTGATGAGTAAAGATAAAGAATGACTCAATGTAGAAAACGATACCAATGATGTTATTTAGTAATAAATAAAAGATTTCAGTTAATCGAGATTGCAGGAAAGCGAATCACAAAATCTTGTTTTAGAATTACGTTATATTACAGCGAGTAATTGTAATTTCTTTAAAAACCGGTGTTCATTTTAAAAATTAAAATGTAGCTTAATGATAATGATGTTCATTGAAACATTTATTATCGTAAAAATGCTAATCGCTTCATGCTAATATATCCGTTTATAAATATTAAATTAATTTTACAAAATCTCTAGCGAATTGTAAATTAATTTGTAGTTGTTAAACATTTTATCTCTTAAATCATATTTCAGGAGATTGCTTGAAAGTTCAACAAAATCATATTCTTTGTTTATGCGATGCACTTTATTGATACTTTTCAAATTTTGAATAACTGTTTGTGTGTGTGTGTGCGTGTTTATGTGTTTGGGAGATAATAATAAATAGTGTTGCTCCTGATGTATTTTCAATGTTATAATTTCCCATTACAAAATTTTAAAATGTTATACAATTTGTTTTAACCATGTTTGTATTTAGACGTATGCATAAACGTATAAGAAAAAAAAGTATACATAATTTACCTATTCTTTCCTTCGATGATACGAAGATGTACTACTGAGACTTATGTAAAAGATTAATTTGTTCAGTTAATCATTCTTGTTTTTGTTTTGTTATATCATTAATCATTATATCATTAATCAAGCAGTCTATGATTACCAAGCTTATACACCTGTTTCATGTCACCTACATACGTATAACATGTGTATTGCAAAACGAATATATTTTAGAGTTGTGCGTAATGGGGTATAATAGTCCTATTGTTAGCAATTCTGTGTGTATGCATATGAATACACACACACACACACACACACATATTGCCAATGGATCATATATCCGAAAAAGATGCACACTCTAAAGAACAGAGCAGTAATGTATTTACATGCAGTTAAGTGTATATCCAGTCATAGAGTGACCAATGTTTCCGCATCCAAAAAGCGCTTAGCTTTATGGAGGATTCATCAGAATCTAATGGCGGAGGGCATATAACTCCGCGTCAAATCGGCGGTAGGAATCTGTTACGGTCAGTTAATATGTAAGCAAAGAATAAATTATCGTTATATTTCAGGATGGTCATTTTTTTTTCGCCAAATAAACACCCACACTATATATCCGTTCTTCACTCGTTTATTACTGGTCTTATCTTATGTCCATTGTCTGGAAATCTTTCGTCACGTATCTGTGACCTTTTCAGCGACCCATTCCATCTACGGGTTTCCTTCTGTTCCGCTTAGTCCATTCTAGAACCGTAATAAGCGAGTGGAGAACGAAGATATGGTGCATGTGTTAATTTGGGGGAAAAAAACACGATCCCGAAATATAACAATATCTGTTTCAAAACATGGTTCCACATCATGAATCTTGCATCACAAATTCATAAACGAATAAAATCTTGTTTGAGGTTTAGCCAGGACGAGTTATCTCCCCCTTAGACCAATTCAGTTCGCAAGACTTATGGCCTTAAGGGGCGAACAGGGAATCTCTACCCTTAGACTGTTTCGAGTCTGCAAGGACTTTTTCCGACTCTAGTCGACGAATGGGCTATCCCATGCCTGCTATAGATCTCACGTCTAGAATTTAAGAGAGGTTTGGGGTCCAGGGAGTTACTATGGATCTTTGTTCGCTCTGCTATGCAAAGCTTGCTTCATCCTCTCCCGTTTATATAGGACTCAGGCTGCTCTGTGAGCCGCCATTTATTTTTGTATGGGGTTCCTTTATCTTTAAGGTGCTATACATTGCTGGCCATGGATGTGGCGTACCGTCTTTCCGGAATCGTGAAAAAGAACCTGTGGTTGTATAAACGTCGCTTAAAGGTAATTCCGACCGACTCGATATATTTCCGAACTTGAGTGCTTGTTGTGGTCACACCTCTGGTGTATTTTCTGTTGGTTCCGGGCTAGAAATTGTTGTTTTCGGTGCTGTTACTGGAACTTTTATCGGTGCTTTTATTACCGGGTGTGGGTCTGGCGATATCACTGAAGTCGTTATTGCAGTAGTCATCTCAGGCCTTAGCGCTGGCGTTACTGATGCTGCTGCAGACTGTGTTGTGACTGCCGTCGCTGCTAAAATTGGGTGCAGGACTGGTAGTTTCGCTGGTGCTACTGGTGTTAGCGTGGTCGTCATCTCTGGCCGTAACGCTGGTGTTGCTGCAGCGTTCGTCGCCGTCAGTACTGTTGTTTCTGCCGCTGCTGCCGCCACCGGCGTTGCCGTCGATGTTGTTGTATGAGCCATTGCTTCTATTACCACCCGAGCCTCATATGCGACTCTTTCAGCCACACTTTGGCCGCCGGTGATGACGACCACACCAACACCAGCAGCACCAGCGAAACTACCAACCCCACCCCCAATATTAGCAGCGACTGTAGCCGCAACACCATCGACAACAGCGTGATCTGAGCCGGGCATAAATAAAAATGCTACTCCACGAGGAAATGTATGCATGTCATTATTCAGTTTTATTTCAAGATTTCTTACCAATAGAAAAAAAAAGCCTGTTTCTAACATATATCCAATTCTACCTCATTGAAATTTCAGCATCAACAAAGTACTTTTGTATGCCATAGTTCATCTTTATTTGAAGGTTTCTTGCCAATAGAGAATGTATGTATGTTAATGTGCAGATTTGTATGTTTTGATTTATGTATGCATTTTTATGCATATAGTTGCCTGTCTAGACGTGTTCATATATACTTAAATAATAAACTTTTGGGAAGTTTTATAGATTTTTACAGTTCTAGTGAGGGATTGGATGCGTAGTCTTCGAATCAGCTTTCTTTTTTCAAGTTTAGGGAAGCCTAATTTCTCAAAATCATTTAGGCAATGTGTTACATATCCCAGTGCCCCAATAATTGCAGGTACAAAACCTGAACTTGTAATCTGGATTGAGTAACTATAGATTTCTCAATAGTTCAGCGTAAGCATTTTCTTTTTCGCTGACCTTTAGCTCTATGTTAACATTCGCTGAGCAGCTAATTTCCACAACTGTACACAGCTTCTCTTCTCTATCCCAAATCACTCTCAGGTCTATTATGTTAACATGCTACTGAGGTTTTCACTGGGACATTCTACCAGTACTGCTTATTATTATGAGTGGTTTGGCTTGAACCATGCTGTGGGCTCTTATTTCTTTGGTCTAATGTATGTATGTATGTATGTATGTATGTATGTATGTATGTATGTATGTATGTATGTATGTATGTATGTATGTATTATGTATGAATGTATTATGAATCTATGTACTTACGTATGTACGTACGTACATATGTAGATAGATAGAGAGATAGATAGATAAATAGATAGATAGAGAGAGAGAGAGAGAGAGAGAGAGAGAGATTATGTCACCTGAGCTTGCACATTTTCTGTATCGTGTACGGTACGTCATACAAGCCTATACATTCAAGGAACTTGAAATAGCTCACGTATAACGTCTCCATTCATTAAATGATACTTTTCTCTCGTTGGATTAAGTACTGACAGCAGTTACATTCGCTTTCATGAGCAACATGCAGCTGTTTCTCCTATACATATGAATAAGAATATTTGAGCATGAGCCTCGAGCAAGACGTTCAGGTCAAGATACAAAGAGGGTCACTATATTTTTATATCAAGTGTTAACTGTGGTTCAAAGCGATTTTGTTGCGTTAGTCAACAGAACAGCGCTTTACTCAGCGCGCCCATATATTAGTGTCAAGGTGGGAGGACATCCATTACACTACATGAGTGAAAAATTAGCTCAGAAATTTAAGACGAACAAAATACATGGTGAAGTTAGGAAGGATATTAAACAGTAACGTCTTTCGACGAGAGACAAAGATTTTCACAAAAACAGTGGCGATTGTGCGAAGTACAACGCTAAGAGAAAGCGAGTGGGTATTTCAACTTTAGCCTTTGTACAAACAAAGATAAAGGAGAATGAGAGTAAAGTGACCCGCAGCAAGTCAGAAATCAATAAGGACGGAGCAGACAAGGCAGTAAGATTAGAATCATGGGAAAAATATTATCGAAGAGATACGGTGTCGGGAGGGGGGTAATCTGGAGCGAGAAGAAAAGAATGAAAAGAGAGAGGGGACGAAAGTGTTGAGAAAGTGGTTGCTGGAAGTTAATACAAATGTCCTTCAAACAGAAAGAAAATTGAGCATAGTGCTGTAGCAAATAGAAATGAAATGACTTAATACTGATTTCAGATTAACATTTATTATAAATAGTGGTTGATGTTGATTTCATGTTGGTTCTCTCGGGTGTTTTAAACCGTTATTAGTATAATATCAAGCGACAATTCATGAAATGCTGATGCAAGCATCGATATATGTTCATGACAGAGTGTGCATTATTTTCAGAAATACTGCTACGACATACTTCTTAATGCACGCAAAGTAAAGAAATGCTTTTAGTGACGAACACCAAGTCTGAAACAAATACACACACAAACGCGAACACACGCACTCATATACACATACAAACATACATACATGCATACATACATACATACAAATACACACATACATATATACATGCATTAATACATATTGCCTAAAAGCCAATCTTGAGAAATTGGGCTTCTCAAAACCAGAAAAGAGAAAGCTAATTCGAAGACTACAGATCTAATTCCTCACAGGAACTGTACAAATCTGTAAAATTTTCCAGATGTTTATCATTTATATATATATATGAGCATGTCTAGATATGCAACTATGTGCATGAGAATACATACATAAAACAAAACATACAAACCTGTACACATACATATATACATACATACATACATACATACATACATACATACATACATACATACATACATACATACATACATACATACAAGCAAGAATACCCTGTTGCTGAAATTCCAATGAAGGAGCCTTGGATCTAGGTTAGAAACCGGATCTTTCTCTATTGGTAAGAAATAAAAAAAAATGAACAATGAAATACATATATGCATACATACATACATACATACATACATACATACATACATACATACATACATACATACATACATACATACATACATACATACATACATACATACATACATACACATATGTGTCTATGCTACATCATTTTACATTGAGGAAGCTGAAGTCATAAAAGGCATTTGTAATTAAATTACTTCTATTCCGAATAAATTGCTGATGGGGGCGGGAAGAGTGTACTTGTTTCATTGTACTCACATTTTTCAATTTATTTCTGTGTTTTGATTTTTATTTCTACAAATTCCAATATTCAATCTTTGCCAAATTTCGAAACGTAATAAAAATCGTTTTGTACAAATTGAATCTTACATAAGAGTATTCTTCGATTTTATTTCGGCGATTTATCAATTGGTAAATTAGTAAACGGATTACTAGAACACACACATATATATATATATGTATGTGTGTATAAATATATATATATATGTGTGTGTGTGTGTGTGTGTGTGGTGTGTGTGTGTGTGTGTGTGTGTGTTTATATTCATATATACCTACATACATACACACGTACATATTAACATGAGTTGTGGTTTCTGGTTGACCTTGTAGTTACGATGTAGGCGCACGATCATAATTACTTCTTTATTGCCCACAGGGGCTAAACATAGAGGGGACAAACAAGGGCAGACAAAGGGATTAAGTTGATTACATCGACCCCAATGCTTAACTGGTAATTATTTAATCGACTCTGAAAGAATGAAAGGCAAAGTCGACCTTATATATATATATATATATATGTATATGTATATATATGTATATGTATATATATGTATAAATATGTGTATATATGTATATCTCTCTTTTACTCTCTTTTGCCGAACCGCTAAGTTACGGTGACGTAAGCACACCGCTCCCCTTTCTCTTTTCGGTCTAACACAGGGATTTCCTTCAGGAGCGTGTCTAACCCTGTCTGGAATCTTCTTTTCTACCATGGAACCTTTCTTTTGTCACTCCCATTATGTTTCTTTTTCTTGACACCAGCACCCACGTTTTCTGCTACAACAATACTTGCTGCCTTGATCAAATTATTTGTTTCTGTGATGTTGTTTGTTCTGATGTATTTCAAAATTTCATTGACATTTTTCGTTTCTTGGTTCAATTTCCATCGATCAACCTCCAGCCGCCTATTCATCATTATTATTATTATTATTACTTTTTTTTTCTTCTTTCAAATTTGCTTCCATTTCTTGCCGAGCGTCTTCCCGACTCCTAGGGCAAAGAAACTCATAGTATACATTGGTAGGCCATTAAACCAAACTCAATAGTTCGTTCATTTTTTTTTTTTTTAAGTTAAATTAAAATACATGAGCAGCAACAGTTCTCACATCGACAATGCTCTTCTCAATACGTGTGATGTACCAGTTAAGACAATCTTTTGCACTTCTTGCAGGGATGGTAAGCCAGGGATCATTCTCATATAATTTTCGGTTCCCTTCTTGATCATTCCTAGTGCTCCTACGATCACTGGTATTGTAACCGCCTTGAGATACCACATTTTCTCAATTTCAATGAGTAGGTCTTTATATTTTCTGAGCTTGTCAAACTCTTTCGCTGAGATATTATGATCACAGGGGATGCTCATGTCGATCAATAAGCAAACTTTATTGTTTTGGTCTTTCACAACAATATCTGGTTTATTGGCCTTGATGGTTCGGTCTGTATGTACTGGAAAGTCCCACAGAATGGTTACATTTTCTCCTTCAGTTACAGCCTCAAGGTGGTGATTATACCACTTGTCGGCAGTTTTGATATTGTAATGCCGACTTATTAGCCAGTGTAGATATTGGCCAACTCTGTCATGTCTTAATTTATACTCCACTGGAGCTAAGACTTTACATCCAGAGATTAGGTGGTCCACTGTTTCAATCATGTCGTTGCAGAATCGGCATTTTGGGTCTGCTCCATTTTTCATCACATTGGCCTGGTAGTTCCGGGTTAATAGGCTTTGATCTTGAGCAGCCAGGATGAAACCTTCGCTCTCTGCTTTTAGCCCTGAGCTCCGTAGCCACTGATGGGTTTGCTTCTGGTCAACATCAGCTTGTTTGCTGCGGGTCACATATTTGCCGTGCAGAGGTTTCTCCTCCCACCTATCAGCCAATTGCTCGTGCGCTTTTTTCGTTGCCATTATTTTCACCTTCTTTGCAACAATAATTGCCGTACTTCCCTCGGGTTGTTCTGTTTGGGTATCCTGCACGAGATCAATAGCAAATTTTTTGCTTTCCTTTATAATAGAATGAAGCTTTTTTCGTCTCTCGTGATTTTCCACGAGCTTTAGCATCCAGTCATTCGATATTTCGAGATATTTGGCCAGTCCAATTGTGGTTGTTTTGTAAGCTAGTTCAAATTGGATCAGGCCTCGACCTCCTTGGGCTCTGGGAAGGTAAAGGCGATCTACGTCTGCCTTTGGGTGGTGCATCCTATTACAACTCAGCAGCTTGCGTATTATTATTATTATTATTATCATTATTATTATTATTATTATTATTATTATTATTATTATTATTATTATTATTATTATTATTATTATTATTATTATCTATGTTTGACTTTTGCTTTATGTCTGTACAAGTTGGCTCCAAGTCTCACCCAGAGACCTCAAGAGACAACAGGTTGGAAGTTCTGTGCCATATATTTGGGGGGGTTATTTTGGGGTTTTTTTGGTGTTGTACTAGTGAATGTCTAAAAAAAAAATTAAAAGTAAAAATAAAAATAAAAAAAAGTTTGTTTTAAACCTTGGGATTACATAGAGAGTATTTTGCGTAGGATATGAGCAGTTCCCATGAGCACTATCTTTTGAATTTCAGCCATTTTGGGGTTTCCTGGTATCTGAGTTAGGTAGCAATCAGTCCCTTTCGCTATCATTCCCAGGACACCTATGACAACAGGTATTGTTTTAGTCTTCAGCTTCCACATTTTGCTGATTTCTATTTCAAGATCTTTATATTTGCTCAGTTTTTGGTAGGTCTTGACAGATACGTTTATATCGATTGGGACAGTCATATCAATGAGGAGGCATGTTCTTAGTCTGAAGTCTTTCAATATGATGTCTGGCCTATTTGCATCTATCTTCCTGTCAGTTTGAATGGTGAAGTTCCAGAGGAGTGAGATGTGGTCATTTTCAAGCACTGGAGGTGGATTGTGTTCCCACCAGTTTTTTTCATGGGGCAAATCCAGGTTTTTGCAAATTATCAATGGCACATGATCAATGGCTTCATTTTGTTGTCGGCATTCACGACATGGTGGGCTACTGCCGTTCTTTAATATGTTGGCCTGGTAGTTTCTTGTTGGTAGGCATTGATCTTGAGCTGCTATGATAAACCCCTCTGTTTCAGATTTTAAGCCAGAGGCCATTAGCCATTGATGGGTCAGGGCTTTGTCGATATCTGCATTATTCGCTCTCTTTGGGTATTTGCCATAGAGAGGTTTTTCTTGCCATATATTATTCAGAATATCTAAGGCCACAGTTTTGGCACGGGTTTTCATGCGCCTAGCTTTTTCTGTGCTTGTTTCTTGTATGTCTGTCTCTAATTCCGAAATTGGTTGTATTCGGAATTCACTTAGATATTCCTTTGCCTGTTTTGTGACTGAGTATGATGCTTTCTTGTTTTCATGCTTTAAGACAAGTTTTAACATCCAGTCCTCAGAGTTTTTCAGGTAGGTGTCTAGGCCAATTGTAGCAATCTTCATTGTTATCGCCAGTTGCAAAATACCACGGCCTCCCTCTTTTCTTGGCAGATAGAACCGTTCTGTATCTGCCTTAGGGTGGTGCATTCTATGCATTGTCAACAGTCTCCTTATTTTTCTGTCGAGCTGACATATTTCAGTAATTGACCAGTTAACAATATTGAAACTGTAAGTCACGACTGGTATGGCTAATGCATTGATCGCTTCGATCCTGTTTCTTGCATTCAGCTCTGTCTTGAGTATTGTTCTCACTCTTCGATAGCATTCTCTCCTGATCCTTTCCTTCATCTCTGAATGCCTTATTCCATTCCATTCAATTACCCCAAGGTACTTGTAGCTCTCCGCTGGGTCTAGTTCTTTTATGACATTCTGCTGGTCAAGGTTAACGTTAGATGTTTCTGTCATTTTTCCTTTGATAAAGGTAGCTTTTGCACATTTATCGAGGCCGAATTGCATTCTGATGTCGTCACTGAATTGTTTGACTATCGCTAGTAAGCCCTTGAGTTGTTGGTCATTTTATGCAAAAAGCTTTAAATCATCCATGTAAATGAGATGATTTATATTTTTATCAAACATTTTATACCCGTACTGCGCGTCATTGAGCAGCTTTGAGAGAGGTATTAAGGATAAACAAAAGAGGAGTGGTGACAGTGAGTCACCCTGGAAAATGCCACACGAAATTTTTACATCACCAGCATTTAGGGATTCATTGTCACTGTTCAGAGTTAGTGTGGTTCTCCATGATCTCATACTTACAGTCAAGAAGTTTCGCGGAGTAGGTGCTATCTTATACATTTCCAGGCATTTCCTAATCCAGCTTATTATTATTATTATTATTATTATTATTATTATTATTATTATCATCATCATCATCATCGTCGTCGTCGTCGTCGTCATCATCATCATCATTATTATTATTATTATTATTATTATTATTATTATTATTATTATTATTATTGAGTGAGAGAGCAGTTCATGCCATCAAAGTGACACTGGGGTAAAATATACGAAGCCCAATATACCCATCATGACTACCCGTCTGATAAAGGTACACCAGGCACATGCATCACAACCATATATGCGCGACATGGTGATGGTTATTATTATTATTATTATTATTATTATTATTATTATTATTATTATTATTATTATTATTATTATTATTATTATTTACTTTTAATCTGCATGTTTCTTACAGTCACTTGCCGAGACAAACCCAGGCCTGATTTACTAGTAGTAGATAAAGAGAATAGAAAGTGCCAGATAATTGACTTTATAATAGTAAAGTTCTAGGACCTAGCTATTGAATTACGGAGACTATCGAAAGCGCGGATAAAATGTATCCCTTTATAGGTGTATTGGAAACAATCCCTAAAGATGGATAGAGGATATAGGCATAAAACGCAGTTTAGTACAGCTCCAGAAAACAGTGTTACTAGAGACAACTAGGATACTTAGGAGAGTTCTTGGTATCTAAGTTTACTTGCTGTAACCCAATAGGAGGGTATTTGACATCTAAATCCACTTGTAGCCCGATGTTAGGATTCTTTTCAATTTCAACAGTCTAATCTGTTGGATGTATATGAAAATAATGATAATAATAATAATAAATTATGTAATATCCCTCAAATAGCTTGAAAATTGAAATCAAAATTAGTCGAAAACTCTGAACTCATTATAGAAAGCTTTTCCGATAATTTTAATCGAACATAAAATCAATAATATTGCATATTACTAATAGATTTCGATGTGTAATATATAAAAATAAAATTAGGAGTAAGCAAGAGAAAATACGTTATTCTAATGTGTGTGTATCAGCATGGCCGCAGCTCTGAGCTGAAACTAATATATATATATATATATATATATATATATAACACTTAAATTTGTAGACAGATAAAATCTCTCACGAGATTGATTTCCTTGCTTGCTAGTTTGTTACTATTTATATTGGATTTGTTTCTTAAATATGTTCGGGTGAATTTTATTTTACTCTAATGTATTGGGTCAGAAAGTCAGAGACAATGAGTACAAGTGTACCGCATATATCTCTGAATAACAGTTTCTGAGTTAATTAATCCACTTATATTATTTTTTTTTTCTGATGTAATGTTACTTGTACACGAATTGCCAAATCTACACTAATAGATTATTTATTAAAGATAAAAACTCACCACTCTCTACAACGCTTGCGTTCTATTACTTTTCATTCAATTAATTTTTAGTTTAATTAATTATCTCTAAGTTCATTGAAATGTTCTCTCGCGTATCACTCTTAACTGGAATTGATGATTAAGTTAATAATGCCTTGGGTGAAATTGTAATTAATTATAATTTATTATTAGATAGATTAAGTATATTAGCAAAGAGATTATCACTTAGTGTGTATGCAGAACTGTGGCTATTTTCCTTGCGATATATATATAGTCTATGTGAAAATTCCGCGTAATTCTGTATGAGTTGATAGCACGGAGCTAAATAAGTCAGGACAAAATTGAAATCTCGGGTCCTCACAATTTAAAAGATTTTCATGCAGATCTCTTACAAAACCACATATTGCCATCTTAAAACACTAGATTTTAATATATGACTGATAGTCATGTATGTGACACAGGTCTGCTCGAATAAATGTGACCACAGTCAAAAACAACAACGCCAACGAATTTGTAATCATTCGATTATTAGAAGCGTAATAAATTCCAACAGGTTTTCATCCGAGGAATATATTTCTCACACAGGAACTCTACATGACATAGTGTAACACTCTTAAAGTAAGTAATGTTACTACATAAAACATATATAGTAAAATTTAAATCTCCGATCGGGTCCCTGGCACAAAATGTGTGTAGAAAAGTACTCATTTGCAGTTTGAACAGAATGGTTTCTGAAGACCAATAACTTATTCATAAATTTCTAATTAAAATTCATTATCTAATATAGGAAGGATGTTTATTATCAAGAATGTGTGAAGTAAATATAACCGGATATGAGGTAGCCACAGTTGTAGTACACTGATAAGACAGTGATCCCACTATGAGTAGCAAAGATTGTCTACCTAGCAGTTGTTCGTATGAAAAGGGAGGTCTAAGGTGCTGTTCCGATTTATCAGTGACTAATGACAACAAGGAGATAGTTATGCTTTCCTATTGACGGATAGTGCAAGCTGTTGGGTGCATGTACAGTTTCTTATAGAAGCAGAGTTGTCAATTATGGACTGCAAGTAGGGAAAGGCTGTCTCGAGGATGTTTCAAATGATATTGAGGAAGTTGGTTTCTTGGCTCCGGTGTCCCGAGATAAAGCGTGACGAGGAAGTGAAACATGCACTCCAAGAAATGCATGAATTCCGCAAATCTTCGCTTGAAATCCTTTGTTACTAGGCGCGTGTAGTATCTCGCAATGCCGCCGATGGCGTGAAACTCTTTAATCCAAAGGTTTTGACAAACAAGTTCCTCTAAATAGGCAATTAGTAGGATTTTAGAAAATATAGGTTTGGTATATGGAACGAAAACTGTGTGATTGCATGTTTCTTTCCATTTTGGCGTGCAATGTTGAAAGCGATATTATTTAAGTATGATAAGCTGATCTTGACGTTATGGATATTAGAAAGTTTATTATTGTAAAATACCTTCTTATTACTGTCAAGAATTTATTATCTAATTAATGGAAACATCTGGATTGAATGCAGGATTAAACTAAACTAATCTCTCTTTCTAATCCCTGTGAGTTTTAATGCAAATAGAATACTCTATATGCACTAACTCATCAGTAAAACAACTAGCATCTCGTGATAATGTCAAAGATATTTCTCTCTCCGTCTATAAGTCGGAGAGTCTTTTCCTGTTGTGACTCGGTTCTAAATTACGGCTATGATGGTAAAAGTTTCTATGGATGTAATGTTTCCTCGTTGAGTTTCTCTTGGGGTAGTATATGTCTGACTCAATGTCAAGGATGTCGATTTTTCCTGGGGTGATACTAACACAACGAAACCTAAATATGCAAAGGTTATTTTCTCCTGAAATTATCCATAGCATTACCGTTCGTACGGCTTGAGCTTTCCAAGCTCTTATCTCTTTCAATGGCTGAAATTTGGGGCGCGTACATTTATTAGGGTACCGAGGATAAATCACATGTCAGGGTCAGCGACCTGAGCTCTGTCCTAGCTTCTACTTGATATGTCTAGTAGTGGCTTACATACCTGTTTTGTCAAGTAGGAATCATTATGAAACTAGCAAGTCCATAGCCTTCATAGTGATTTTGATATTGAGGTCACAAATTCCGGTACATTGTTTTCCGAAGTCTAGGGCTTTTAGGAGAAGCGAATTTTATGTCGAAAAATAGAAATCTTCGACAACAAACTGGATGGTTTTGCAGGCTGTTATATTTTCTATGCCGTGTAAACGGTTGATTACAGCCCATTGAATCCACGCCTAAAGATCACAATTCCAACTTCATTTTCAATCCAAAATCCAGTTTAATTAAGCCCTTTAAAACCTAGACAGCCATTTTAAG
>NC_042998.1:126972395-127007395 GCF_006345805.1 Octopus sinensis | reverse complement strand
AAATGCATGCATATATATATTATATATATATATATATATATTATATATATATATATATATATATATATATATATATATATATATATATAATATATATATATATATATATAAACATTCAAAATGTGACCGCGTGTGTATCGTTGGCTATTATTTTTCCTCCGTCTTACCTTCCTTGTATCTTTCCTTTTCCTATGTTTCTAACGAAGAGCTCCGCTCGAAACGTTAAATCCTCCTTTTTCCTTTCCTGTAACACTATACTTGTTCCACGTCCTCGCGTTGTTGTGTTTTCATGTTTGGATTAACCATATATATATATATATATATATATATATATATATATCCCTTTATTCTTTTACCATTTTCAGTTATATGACTGCGCCCATGTTGGAGCATCGCCTTAAAGCGTCTTTTGTCGAAGAAATCGATCCAGGATTTATTCTTTGTAAGCCTAATACTTATTCTATGGGCCTCTTTTGCCGAACGGCTAGGTCACGGGGACGTAAGCACACCAACATCGGTTGTCAAGCGACGGTGGGAGGACAAAACACAGACAGAAAAAGACACACACACAAACAAACATACACACACACACCTATATATATATATATAATATGTAGGCGTACACGCGGCAATGTGGTAAGGAGCTTGCTTCCCAACCACATGCTTCCCGGTTCAATCCCACTGTGTGGCAGCTTGGACAAGAGTCATCTACTGTAGCCTCGGGCCGACCAAATACCAATGAGTGGATTTGGTAGACAGAAACTGAAAGGATCCCATCGTATATATATATATGTATATATTTATTGTCTTGAGTCTGTGAATACTCTCGCCACCCACCATCGCTTGACAACCGATGTTGGTATGTTTACGTCTCCGTAACTTCGCGGTTCGGCAGAAGTGACCGATAGAATAAATACCAGACTTACAAAGAATAAGTCCAAGGGTCGCTTTCTTTGACTAAAATGTAGTGCCCCAGCATGGCCCCAGTAAAATGACTGAAAAGAATAAAAGAATAAAAGAATATATATATATACATATATATATATATATATATATATATATATATATATTATATATATATACGACGGGATTCTTTCAGTTTCCGTCTACCGAATTCACTCACAAAGCTTTGGTCGGCCTGTGGCTATAGCAGAAGACATTTGCCCAACGTGCCATATAATATATATACAAAATGGTTAGAGTATTCGGCTTATGAACGTAAGGTCGTGTGTTCGATTCCTAGCGGTGTGTTGTATCCTTAAGCAAAACATTTCATTTCATATTGCTCTAGTCCACTCAGCTGGCAAAAATGAGTTATACGTGTAATTCATAGGGCCAGCATCTGTTTCTTTATTGCCCACAAGGGGCTAAACATAGAGGGGACAAACAAGGACAGACAAACGGATTAAGTCGATTACACCGACCCCAGTGTGTAACTAGTACTTAATTTATCGACCCCGAAAGGATGAAAGGCAAAGTCGACCTCGGCGGAATTTGAACTCAGAACGCAACGACAGACGCAATACCGCTAAGCATTTCGCCCGGTGTGCTAACGTTTCTGCCAGCTCGCCTTCAAAGGGCCAGCATCGCCACACTGAATCTTCCCGAGAACAACGTTGAGGGTACGTGTGTTTGTACCCTCAACGATAGATAGATAGATAGATAGATAGATAGATAGATAGATAGATAGATAGATAGATAGATAGATAGATAGATAGATTCATACATACATACATACATACATACATACATACATACATACATACATACATACATACATACATACATACATAAGTACTATGTATCTACATGCTGAAAAAGCATATTTATAAATATACATTAATGTGTCTAGGTATATTCATATACACACATACATATCCATACATAAACATACAACCACACGGAGAAATTTAAATGTATTAAGAGAAGGAATAGTCTATTTAAATATATATATGCATTTGATACAAATCGCATGCACGCGCTCACATATACACAAATGTACATGTATACCTCTATACATATTCATATACATGTACAGCATTTTTCTTTACAAAGCTACTTGCATGCTTTTTTCTCTTTGTACTCCACCTGCACCCTATCCTGCTGTCCTGTTTCAATCATTGCAGTTTTGTTGAGTTGCTAATTTTCCTTTTTATTCACCGACTCTGCAACTATTTTCTCTATTATATGTAAATTGTCATATATATTGAGAAATATTTCAAAAGCGAATAGTGACTATTTAAATTCTATTAAATACTATCTATAATGTCAGCGAAACATGAAATCAATTATGAAATTACTGATACTGTGATTACAGAAGTGTCTACTCTATTGTTTGATATTGAAAACTATGTGATTTCATTATTCGTTTGCCCGTTTTAGAAATTTGTTTGACATACAGACTATAATTTGGACAAAACTCCATTTTATAATCAGATATATATATATACGTGTGTGTGTGTGTGTGTGTGTGTGTGTGTGTGGTATTATGTATATGTGTACGTATACGTATATGTATTTGTATGTATGTATGTATCTATATATGTATATGCATCTACGTGTATACATATTTATTTATATATACATTTATATAAACATACCTATACACACACACATATCGATAGAAATATATAAATATTTTCATACGTACATATAAATACATACATACATAGATAAATTCATACATACTTTTGTGTGTATGTATATATGTCCAATGTATATGCATATGTATGCGTGTTTTCTTAGGGTTTATTTAAGTTTTTCTGGAGAATTTGGGTGTGTCGCTAGGTCACTAATCTACTGGCAAAGTTGTTTTCTTCTCTCCTCAATTAAGACAGGTGTTAGGAATTTGTGGTCATTTGAATCAGTTGGGATGTATGCATATATCTTTGTTTGTGCTCATTAGTGAGTTGCATTTGCCCTGTGGATATGCTTTTAACTTTAGTACACAAGTGTCTATGCTTCACATTTACACCTTAAATACACAAGTGTTTGTGCCTAACTCATACGCAAGTTTGTGTTCATGCATTTCGTACGTATATGTGAATATGTGCATATGTCAGGCCTCGGAAATTTACATGTCTGGCCTTGGAAGCTCTCAGGAGTATTTTAAATTATGTTCATGTGTTTAGCATCGGAAATCCACATGGCGAATTTTTGGAACGTTATGCAAATTTTGAACGTGTCACTGATTAGTTTTATATGGAGAACACGGATTAGTTTGGATTATTCATTTTTACAGAGCCCTGTCTTTTTACATTTTTAAGTTGACCCATTGTTATGTAACCCATTGCTTATGATAATTGGTACGAGCAAGAAACTATAGTTTGGATATAAGAGTTGCAAGTTTCTTATCAGTTCTCCCATATATTTTTCTCTTTTCTTACAGTTTTTTATGCAATATTCACATCAGCTAGATAGCTAATCTCTACTGTAGTACATCTTTTGCTCTCTATTCAACAGGACAATGTCTTGTCTGTTGTACTGGCATCGAGTTGCTGTTTTTTTATCGGGATGTTCTTCCAATATTCTTTGTTTTCACAAGTGTGAATGCATTCCAGTTCTAGTGCGCCTTTGGCCTTCTGATGTACCTTTGCTCTTCAGGTGTATGTATGCATATTAATTGGTTGTATTATTACTGCACTAAGATTCCTGCTATTAGTTTAATTATTGTTATAATATAGGGACCACTAACGGTACATTCGCAGACATCATGTAACTAATTAATTAGAAAAAAAGGTTTCTGGCTAATTAGCTCATAGATTAAAAGTATACACGACTTATACTCTTATCTTTATGTGGTAATGCTGAATTGTCAATCAAAATCAACCCAGTCGAACTTGAAGTAGATAAACTAAGGTACAAGTACAGAAACATACCAGCTGTACACCACACACAATGAAGTGGAGAATCGTGGAGAATTCAATGCCACATATGAATGGATCTAAAAAATGCAGCTTATACGTAGGCGAAAGATTGCACATTCGTTTTAGATCCAAAACTTCCATCACACTACATAATTCTAAATCCAAAATTTTCAATATATGCAAGCATGTAAACAAATTTTTTTTGGCGAGCTTGAGCGCATCATCCATTCCAGGTTGAGAAGTTGCCTCGCAGATTTTCGACTCCTCTCCGTTGAATTATTCTTCACCAATTTTGTGGGTGGGACGTCGAGAGACAGACGAAGTAGTAAAAGCTCTGGTAGGGATGATGAGTGTGTTTTAATTGGAAGGAGAATAAAGTAAGATGGGCAGGTGTTACAAAGGTTCAATTATCATAGTCATTTTGTTTATTTATAGACATTTATCTATTTCTACTTTTATATGCCATACCCAATAAGTTTCTCTCTTCTTCACAAAAGATCATCGTAACTCATTTGGATCTAAGTTCATTTGCTCTCTTATCCGCCATTTTAACCATTGAATATTTTTCCATTGAAGTATTTTACCATTCTAACACCTGTCTATTCTACTTCGTTCTACATATTCCTCCTTTCTTTTTCTTCTTCTTCTTCTTCTTCTTCTTCTTCTTCTTCTTCTTCTTCTTCTTCTTCTTCTTCTTCTTCTTCTTCTTCTTCTTCTTCTTCTTCATCTCCTTCTTCTTCATCTCCTTCTTCTTCTTCTTCTTTTTCTTTTTCTTCTTCTTCTTCTTCTTCTTCTTCTTCTTCTTCTTCTTCTTCTCTTCTCTCTTTTTATTTCTGTTTTTATTGTATCTTTTATTCTGTTTTCTTTTTGCGTTTTTTTCCTTTTTCGTTCATCTTTTACTTGCTTCATTTATTAAACTGCGGCCATGCTGGAGCACCACCTTGACGGATGGAGCCCACTACCTGTATTAAGTACTAGTGCTTTTTAAAGATTACAGTTCATTTCATCTGTCAATTTTGCCGAACCGCTATGTTATCGGTACCTAAACACACAAACACCGGTTGCCAAGCTGTGTTGGGGAACACCACACACACATGCACACACACATTTATACATACATATATATACATATACATATAGACGCACAACGGGTTTCTTGCAGTTTCCGTCTACCAAATCCACTCACAAGGCTTTGGCCAGCCCCAAGCCATGATAGAAAACATATGACCAAGGTGCCATGCAGTGGGACTGAACCCCAAGCGGTACGGTTGTGAAGCATACTTCTTATCACGAACCATTCCTACAGCTCTCTATTTTTCTGTTCTCCTTTTAATTCCCGTTTTCACTTTATCTCATTCCCCTCCATCAACACACCCTGCGACAGTAAGCCTATGCATATATATATTCATATACGTTTATGCGCAAATTCCATCAGTCGTTACATGCCTGGAGACTCCTTGCACCCACTGAGGGAAAGCAGAATAGCAAGACACAAGTGTTTTCTACTATAGCCTCCAGCCGACCAAACCTTGTGAGCGGATTTGGTAGACGGAAGCTTAAAGAAGCCCGTCACATATATATGTGTGTGTGTGTGTGTGTGTGTGTGTGTGTATACATGTATACATGCATATATATATATATATATATATAAACATACACACGCAAGTAAGCAGTCCTTCAGGTTGGTAGCTGTTTACGCTCCTAGTGAGTGCAGACAAGCGGGGTTTTTTTCGAGACCTGGAGAGTTTTCTGTTGATGTCAAAAACTTTAGTTTTAGCAGGAGACTTTAACGCTATTCTCGACACACGGGTGGATAGTGTTGGCTCGCTTGATAGAAGGGGAAATCTTGGCCTTAAAAGGCTACTAGGGAGCTATAACCTAGTAGACCGATTTAGACTGGATGAACTGCTCGTTCCACAGTGGAGTGAACTAATAACGACGGTTCATACAGATCTTATTTAGATAGGCTATTCGTTAGAAAGAGAGAGAGAGGAATACGGTTAGTTGTCCACGCTTTGTTGTGTCCCTTACTTACACAGATCACAAATTTGTGACGTGTGAGATGCACCTAGTTAAGTGTCATAGACAGGAAGCAGAGTACTGGAGGATGAACAAGTCTATTTTGAGTTGTAAAACCTTCCATACCCGGGTTAAGGTGTTAAGACACTTTATGTGGCACCATCATTAATAATAGATAGTGGTGCGCCCTCAAGTGAACCATTCGTTCTGAATGTCTTAGATCTAGTAGCCAGCTAAGTTTAGAGAAGACTAGAATAGAAGAGAATCTAATTAAGGAATTAGAGGGGGGCATGGAATATGGCTCTTCATCCAGAGTGATAGCGGTGAGAGCGGTGTTATTCCATCATCTCAAAGCCAAACACGAAGGGTGTAGATTCAGGGCTAAGTTACATGCGGTAGGTAGAGAAGGTATTAACGTTACGGGATCGGCATGTCGTGTAGAAAGTCGGAGAGGCAGAGAAGCCTCTATAAAGTCTTTGATTGACGATTAGGGCGTATGATCAAAGGGCAGGATGAGATGCAAAAGGCTTTTCACCAGCATTTCGCCCGGTTGTTTAGGGGAGCAGATTGCTGGACCGTCGGGAGTCCCTAAAGGACTTCCTTGCCGGCGGGTCGTGACTCTCGGCGCGGAAGGCGGAATGTTGTGAAGAGCGATTGCAGCTGCGGAGGTCGAGGAGATGCTGGTTGAATGTGCCGAGGACAAGTCGCTGGGGCTGGATGGTCTGCCCTATGAATTTTATCGTAGTATGCTGGACTTGTTGAGACACTTGCTGGCCCGCGTCTACACGAACTGCCAGCAGAATGGGAGAATTCCCAGCTCTGTGAGTCGGGGAGTGCTACAGCTGATCAGAAAAGACCCGAGCAAGGGGATCATATCAGTAATTTTAGGTACATAGCTCTACTTAATGTAGAGTTAAAGATTTTGGCCAAGGTGTTAGCAAAAAGGTTAACGCGTGTTGTAGAGAAACTTGTAGGGAAGGTGTAATCATGCGCCATCCCAGGCAAGTCAATCCAGGGCACTCTTCATCTCTTACGCTACACCTTAGATAGAGTGGATAGAGTATCCGGTAAAGGTGGGACATTGATCCATTTAGACCAAAATAAAGCTTTCGATAGGGTAGACCACCAGTACCTGGCTGCAGTCCTTCAGGAGATTGGGCTAGGTTCGGACTTACGCGGTTGGATCAAGGCTATTTATGGCGGCGTCAAATCCACAGTCCAAATAAACGGTTACCTGTCGGAGCCGTTTGAGATCAAGCGCTCGGTTCGTCAACGGTGTCCCCTGTCTCCACTTCTGTATGTACTGACTCTTGAGTCATTGCTGCAGAGGCTGGAGATTTTGGGGGCATCCCCAATGAAATCGGATGTGGTAAGTCTGTTTCTGCATATTCGTATGACGTCAACATCATCGTGTCCAATGGTGCTCAGCTGCCTTGTGTAGAGGATGTAATTAAAGGATACGAGACGTTGGCACGGGCAAAAGTTAGCAAGAACAAGTCCATCGGTTTGTGGCTTGGCACCTGGAGCGGCAAGCCGATAACATCCAATGTCATGGGGCACTGGTTGGATGGTCCTATTAAGTTGCTTGGAGTTTGGTTTGGACCAGATTCCCAGACGGAGAAGAATTGGAGTAAGGTAGCAGGTAGGGTGGAGGCCCTAGTACGGACCTTGTCTGGAAGAGCGCTGTCCCTTTCAGGTAGGGCGGAAGTGGTGCAGGTCTATTACGACGCACCGTCTGACCGTTGTTATTTGCCCTGATTCGTGGCTATGCAAGTTGGTGCGACATCTCTTTTGCTTTTTTAGATGGGAAAACTGCTTGTGAGGCGCTCCGTATGCTGACAAGAACCGCTAAAGGGTAGGTTGGAGATGCCGTGACTATTGATGTGCAGGCATGCACTGAGGCTAAGGCACCTCTAGCTCTACCTGGATGGTGGCCACGTGTGGAATTCGGTTGCAGGGGAATTCTTTCTACAACCAGCCTCCTTGGAGAAATTTACACCTGATTTGATTCAAAGATAGAATACGATTGAATGGCAAAGGGAATGCCGAAAGGCACTCGCGCTAATCCACAGGGCGGGCAAGGCCGGCAGCGGGAATACCACCTCTGTATTTTATAAAGGGATGGTAGATTATAAGAGCGATGACGTCCAAGGAGAGGCTCTAGGGTTCGATAAGAACCAGCTAGCCAACCTGTTTCAAAAACTCCTCCAGGCCGGGATATTTGGATAATTACCAAAGATCCCTGACCTGGCAGTGTTACAGGGATGCGTTACCTGTCCGCGATAAATTGTCGAGGCACAGAATATCAGTGCCACCGACATGCCCAAGGTGCCAGCAGGACAATGAGACTTTCCTGTACGCTCTTATACTGTGCCCGGAGCCTTTGGGCTTGATAATTTACGTAGAACACGTACTGTCGCACCTGGGAAGAGTGCACCTATCAGCTGAGTTTGTGATAAAGATTGTCCCGCCAACCGGGTAATCAGAGGAAGGGTTATAAAGGGAGGTGAGGCATGTTTTCTGTGTACCGTCGCAGTAATGAAAGGGTGTGCATGGAGAACCAGAATGCAAGGAATCGTGACAGGATACTTCATCTCCGGCCCTGGTTTGCTATTCTACTTCAGGTATGATGTGAAGATCAAAATACGGCTGGAGAGAAGACACCTGTCGTGAAGTATATATGAGAAAAGATGGAAGGATATTCTGAGGAAGTTGGGACTGACTGTTCCTAATTAATTCCACCCATTGTGGAAGCGGGGTGCATTCGCTGGTCTTCCAATCATATTTTGTGAAAATAAGTTTGTGAAAATTTTTTAAATATGATTCATCGAATTTTTAAATATAAGCTCACTTAGCACATTTATATGATTTCTGTCGACTCCCTCATTCCTAACAGACACTACTCCTTGTTCTTTCGTGCCTTAGATATACAAAGATTTGATAAAACTAATCTATAAATTAAAAATGACCCCATAAAATAGTGACAAGCAAAATCTGTAACGAGTCTCTCTTCCTGATACCTTAGTATCTTCTAAACTTAAGTGAAGGCAGTATGTTCTTTCTCTATCTCCTTACCTTCTTCGAGATTTTAGGTAAAATCACACTAATGTATCCATCTGTTTGAATTTACTTAAATTCTATGTATTTACGCAGCTGAGGATTGCTCTGCATTTAAATTGATGTAATGATTACATTGTTCAATTAAATGGAGTTGCTTGAAACGATCCCCCATCACGACTTAACAACCGGTATTGGTGTGTTTACGTCCCCGTAACCTAATGGTTCGGCAACAGAGACCGATAGAATAAGTACCAGGCCTGCGAAATATGTCTTAGGGTCGAGTTGCTTGACTAAAATCCTCCTCCAAGACGGTGCTCCATTATGGCCGCAGTCAACTGAATGAAATAAATAAATGAATAAAAGAGTAAAAGAATGTGTGTGTGTGTGTGTGTGTGTGTGTGTATTTCTTACTGTTTAATACCAGTATTGATTTGTTAACGTTCTCGTAATATGGCGATTGGGTTAAAGAACACGATAAAATAAACAACAGTTGTAAAATATATATCGGTGCCAACTTGAATGAGTAAAACCTTCAGTGCTGTATCTATTTTAAGCAATTTAAGCAATTTAAATAATTCATAACTACAGACATCGCGCAAACACGCACATACTTTTTTTTTCCGTAAAGAGAGTGGAGATTAGAGATTACTTTTGCCACGTTTATGTGGTTTGTATTCTTGTAGTATGATTGTGGCGGGCGCTTGATATCACGCTGATTTCAAGTATCTTAAGGAACTGTGCAACTTGTGCGATTGGAAGTCCGTGTGTTGGACCATGTCACTGAAAGTTTCAGTATTCTGGAGGCATCCTTATCGGAATATATGTATGTATTTATGCATGCATGCATGTATGTATGTATCTTTGTATATTTATATATGTGTGCCGGATGAGGGAGGGTCGCTTAGTTAACTAACACAGATTACGAAGCAGATGTCGAATATGAAAAGCATCTTTTCTCTCAATTCACTTCTCTTCGCAGATGAGTTTTAACGTATACCCTCCACCATTGCGCTTTCTGAATTTTCAGAACGATGGTGAGGTTACATACATATCGGCGTCAACTTGATTGAGTAAATCCTTCAATGATGTGCTCCACTCTGTCTGTGCTCTGTTTTAAACAATTTAAACGATACATAATAATATACATCGCGCACACACGCGCACACATACGCACACATTTGTTTTTTCTGTAAAGAGTATGGAGATTAGTGAGCTTTCCTTGTTGAGATGGTATTATTAAATTTACAGTATTATTGGTGATATATTCAGTTAAAGGAACAGAAGCAAATGTAAGAAAATATGAAATATTAATAAGGAAGTTTAGTTGGAATTCAGATCTGAGTTTTAAAGCTCATATAAATTGTGAACTTTAATGAAAATAATTAATGGATATGTAGAATGGAATTTGACAGTAAGTATGTGTGCGTATGATGTGTTTCATTGTATATTTTCTTCATTTACGTTCCATTATATTTTATCCTAAGCATCTAGTTTGTTTCCATTTACATAATGTGTAACTTTACCTGGAGTACAGTATATCTTAATTCTCAAGATTGATAATAGGATAGCTTGACACAGTACGAATTGAAGTATGTATGTGTGTTTGTGAATATTATTTGTGTATGTATGCGTGTATAGACTGGATTGAACAAGTAAACAAAATGTGGAACTTCTGCTATTTTGGCTTGAATACATTATGTGCACGACCTGGTGTGCGTGTGAACGTGTGCATGTGAATTTATGTGCATGAATATGTCTGACAAAATTCCTATGTGTACGTGTGTATGTTGGTGCCGTTATCAATGGTTTCAGAATAATATATCAACCACTTCTAAATCAGTCGAGCGGGATATTTCTATACTTTAGGCCGCTCAGCTATGCACCTAAATTTCCGTACTAAAACAAATACCATTCTCCTTAACAAACCATGCTTCCTGTCTTTATATTCCTCTTTATCTCTAACTCGCATTCATCCCCCCCCCCCACCATACTTTGTATTTTAACTATTTGTTTATGTATTTCTCTTATATTTCTGAAGAGTGTTGTAGTTCGCTTCAAGCATTGCAGTACAGAAGTAGAATATTGAATGAAATGAGAAATAAAGAAAACTTCTAACAATGCGCAAAGTTCAAAATCCTTTATATTTCGGGCGCAAGAACGAAAACAGTCAAAGAAATGTGTATTTACATAGATCCTGCCATTTTGGATAGTCCGGTGTTTGTGTTGGTAGCATCAGATCCTCAAATGCTGTTGTTGTTGGTGCTGGAGAGGTCACATTGGGAACGATTGTGTAGGGGACGGTGAAGACCGGTTGTAGGTTAGCAGAGTATTTGTAGCGGCGAATATGGTGCTGGTAGGTAGGTAACAGTGTTCTAATCCCCAGCGTAATGATTATAAAGTTGGCGATGGCCGCAATGATACGGGTAGTGTTTTGTAGTATTTTTATAGTTTTCACAGGCCCAACTGCAATCGACAATTGATTTCGGATTAAGTCGGTGCCTCAGTACGGATTCCTTTATATGGAGATTTCCTGTAGTCCTCTCTGAGGCCAGTATGGATACGTCTGTCTCCTTGGTGGTGTTGCCGCATTTGGTTAAGTGCTTGCGGAAAGAAGACGCGTTGGTAGTCAGGTGCTCCTTCAGTGGGACGTAGAGCGGTCAGACCGTACTATCGGTGTAGTAGTTGCTGCATTTGGAGCACCGTATCTTGTACACCGCGTATGCACGTAGACATTTGTTTTTGTCACGTATAAGACAGTTTACCAATGTGCAGGGCTACGACTCGGCATTTAACCTCCTCGTTGAAAGTATCTACGCAAGGACGGTCCCGAGTGAGCTAACAGAATGTTGATGTCTTCCCGGCGGATTGCCTTGCGAGTGGCAGAGGTGGTATTTTCACTAAAGTGGGGAATCCTCAGAAAGTAGATCCTAGATAGATTTCTCTTGCTACGTTTATTTGGATTGTATTCGTGTAGGATACAGAGCGCTTGATATCCATTGATTCCAAGTATTTTAAGGAACTGTGCAACTTGTGCTCCCGGGCTGGCGCTGCCACTACGTCTCTTGTGTATACGGGTGATCTAATTTTGCATGTAGCCGGTTTTAGCTTTGATGGGGAAGGCAGATATGTAACCAAAAAAGATGTCTCGGCAGGCTGACAACGCCATATGCCCACGGGTATATATACCGTAGTGGTTAAGAGCGCGGGCTACTAACCCCAAGATTTCGAGTTCGATTCCAGGCAGTGACCTGAATAATAATAATAGTAATAATAATAATAATAATAATAATAAGTTGCATATATAACACCTTGAATTTACGCTTAAACTCGTAAAACATTTAGTATAAGTTTGTTACAATAAAACATTTGGGGCAATAAAACATACAATGACACAATAAACGACGAATTAAAATTCCAGAGAAATGTACATAGAAGATAAATATACAAGTTTACAAAAATACATAAAAGTTCATTTACATTGATGTAATGATTACATTGTTCAATTAAATGGAGTTGCTTGAAACGATCCCCCATCACGACTTAACAACCGGTATTGGTGTGTTTACGTCCCCGTAACCTAATGGTTCGGCAACAGAGACCGATAGAATAAGTACCAGGCCTGCGAAATATGTCTTAGGGTCGAGTTGCTTGACTAAGATCCTCCTCCAAGACGGTGCTCCATTATGGCCGCAGTCAACTGAATGAAATAAATAAATGAATAAAAAAGTAAAAGTTTGTTATTTATTTAAAATATGCGCTTATCTCTCTTACGTGTAACGTAAATAATATAAATGTTGTATCTAAATATTGTATCTGAAGTTGTTTTCGATTTTCTTCCATAATTTGTCTTACGAAATAATGTAAATGTGTGTATAATATATTATGTTTTCAATTTCGTTCCATAGATAACGCTTTAAATACGTAGACCGTGGAAATTAATATGAAACATCATATATTTAAAATTGACACTCCCCTCGTCAGGATGTTTTATACGCAAAACACATAATATACGGGAACAAATGCACAATTACATACCGGCTATATTCAAAAACGAGACATTACGTACTCCCCTATGTGTAAGTATGTATATACATATGTATGCGTGTATGTATGTATATTTATATATGTGTGAAGGATGAGAGAGGGTCGCTTATTTAACTAACACAGATTACGAAACAGGTGTCGAATATAAAAAGCATCTTTTCTCTCAACTCACTTCTTTTCGCAGGTGAGTTTTAATGTATACCCTCCACCATTGGGATTCCTGAATTTTCAGAACGATGGTGAGGTTACATCCTAGCCATAATCACTGCTTCTTCGGAGCAATACACCAGCTGGATAGATTTTGCTGCTATTTCTTGTAAATCTACATAGAGTTCCCTCTTTCGATTCATTAATCCAATCTTATTAGTAAATACTGGTGTCGCCTATATTAAAAGTTGTAAGAATACTAAGCTAGCGAGATCTGTAGTGATTTGAATTAATTGCCTTTAGGTACATATCTTGTTCTTTTATCGTTGTACGATAAATCCATGGTGATTGATGATACTTTTCAAACTTTTGTGGGCGATAAATTAAAAGCCAATAATTCATTCAGGCAATTCAATCGTTCACATCCCTTTACTATCGAAATTTACCTTGCAGCAAGTCAAAAGGATTTAATGTCAGACATTGGAATTCGGTCTCCTATACTATCAGAATATACATTTCTGACGAAACATAAGATTCTAGTTATCAAAGCTTCTATTTTATAGGCCTCTTGCTATAGATGCATTATCTCTTCTTATCGCTCTCTCTCTTTATCTCTCTCTCTCTCTCTCTCTTGATTTATTAAATGTTCTGTGGATTTCTTTTAGAAGTTAAGATAAGTTACCGTCAAAGCTATCTACCATACGCGGCGTAGAATTTTCGTTCCCCTCCACCACAACCTGATCTCTTCATTTTCCGTCCACCCTTACCACCACGAGAGGTTTCACATTCGCACTTAAATCCATATGTAAGCAGTTGTATGAAATAATGCTAACTAGTCAAAATTATGTTGAATAAATCACTGCCTGAGTTTCTAGGGCTCGTGCTAGTTGTTAACTGTTACAAACAGCAGTGGAAAGTTACCACCCTGCTATAATGCAAACCTTTATTTGACCTACTTCAATGTTACAACGTGTACGAGATAGAAAACATATGGTCCGGCAGGAAGGCGCACTGCATTTACTATACTGAAATCCGAACGGCAGGATCGAGAATGTGGAATATACATTATTAGGCGGACAAATTGCAACAGCGTCCCGTGTCCTTCGTTGGCATTGCCACAAAAGAAGTATTTTAGCAAAATCAGACCAGTAAGCAAGTAATTTCAATGATCGGACAATGAGTTTAAGAGCCCCGTCAGAAAGGGATTTTAAGCTACTTTCAATAGTGCTTACATCCCTGTGCTATGGCAAAGAACGAGTTCTATGGTACTCTGCAAATGATCGTATACAGTGTACTTTAATGAGAAGAGATGTAATTATGGTTTCAAATTTAAGGACACGGCCAGCAAATTCGAGGGATGGGCTAAGTCGATGTAATCGACCCCAGCGCTTAACTGGTATTTATTTTATCGATCTCAAAATGATGAAAGGCAAAGACGATCCCAGCAACATTTGATCTCAGAACATAAAGACGGACGAAAGGCCGCTAAGCATTTTACCCGGAGTGCTAGCTATTCTGCCAACTCACCGCCTTAAAAAGAGAGTGATGATAATAATGAACAATTTTAATACCCACGTTAGAAAAGAGAAGAAACCCAGTGTTACTAACAAGCGTAATGTTAAAAGCCTAACACAAATTGAGGAGTTTTCACATTATTGTCCAAGCAAAACGTCATCCTTAATAGTACAATCTAATTGAAAAAAAAAACGGAAATTGATCCGAATGCATCAGTGCTAAAACCACTAACATCTATTAGAAACTAGTGGGCTACAACATACGTAGGTAATAGGACAGAGAGGATGTGTATACTATACGGTGCTCTGTGTAACACAGACCACCAAATGCTTCGATGAAATTTGCTCCTAAACTAAATATGACCGAATTTCGAAGCTCATTGATCCGCCACGGAGATTTGGGGAATGAGTATATAAGGGTGATTCTAGAAAAGTACTTTGATGAAACACTAGAATAATGAGAAGCACAATAAAAACCAGGAAGTATGAATGCAAGATTGTGTTCCAAACCACTATATATAACAACAAAACAAAGGTGCTTAAGAAACAAGAAACTATCAAGTAAGACTTGACTGTGGGGTTACAACACTTGCTTCATTGTTAGAAGAAGTTAACCAGTGTTGACAGAAATGTCTCCCTCTTCCTAACACTTGGCCAACTTCTTGTAAATTCAGAGAAGCAAAGTTGAGCCTACAACAATAAGCGTACTTGAGAAAGCTGAAGAGATGGAAAACAAAATGGTCAGGCTACAATGAATTCATCGACATACCTGGTTTCTATGCAAAACTGATGGATGCAAGATCTTAAAAAATAGTATTATTTATCTAAGGCCAGCCGATGGGTTATTAACGTTCTAGGAAAAAGAACAAATAGTTGATCGTTTTGTAGAGCACTTTCACTTAATGCTCAATGCAGCAAAAACGTATCAAGCGCAAATTCTTAGAAATATGATATATCACAAAGTCGGAGAACGAATAAATGATCCGCAAAGTGTTGAGTAATCGTTCGTTGCAATCAGATCAATAACTGAGAGAAATGCTCTAGGAGCCGATGATTCCCAAGCGGATTGTGAAAATGGGGGAGCTAAACATATTGGATAAATTTATCCTGGTATTACAGAAGAGTTGCTCTCCAACTGGGCTGGAAGGGTGCTAGCACCAGCCTCATGCACAATAAACATGATAAAAATTAATTCAGGATTAAATGGAAAAACACAGTAGATTTGCCTTAAAATTAATGAGTTCGGAAGGAGAATGAAGCCCCCTAGATATGGTATTCTTCGTCTGTTATATCAAGGCAAAATATGTGCAACAGAAATCACTCTATGAACTTTCCGTTGACTTCATGGAAATATTTGATATAGCGAACTGCTTGCATGTTTAGCAAGAAGATCCGGAAAAGTTCATCTGTGTAATAAAGTCCCTACACCCAGACATAAGAACTCAGTTTAGGCATTTGAACTCTAGCTTCGTACTCTTTGTAACACTCAAGGAGACATAACACATTGAACTGAATGTGTATACTATTGTTGAACAGTAAACACGTTCAGTGAAGTACACAGAGTAATATTATTTTCGACCCATTCTATAGAACCGAGTCATGAATGTTATATTGCAAACAGATATTTTTAGAAATGCACCTTGAGTCAGTCCATGAACATCAATTCAAAACAAGAATTCAATGTCCTAAAAAAGTTAAATGTAAGAGATACTGATGCACTGAAACCTATGATATTTTGACATGTCCAAAAGAAAAGAAAAGGACAAAAATGCCCAGATAGAGATTCTGTTCATTATTTACATTAGTGGATATGTGTCCTCATTTCGTTTGTTGTTACCACAACGTTTCCGCTGATCTACTCTTCATCGGGTGTTCTGGTGGAATTTTGAACCCAAAACTGAGTTCTCGTTCCTAAGGTATTTTTTGCTGATGTTACTATTATTATTATTGTTGTTATTCTTATTCTTCTTCTTCTTCTTTTTATTATTATTATTATTATTTATTCAAGGCACTGCCTGGAATTGAACTCAGAATCTTGAGGTCAGTAGCCCGCACTCTTAACCATTACGCTATATGCTCGTGGGCATAGAGGGAATTTTAGGGCTTATAAACCTAATATTTCTGTATTCTTCCTTAATACCGGTTCCCATATTCTTCTCATATCTGTGCTAAGTCTGCTTATGAAGGCTGGAGAGTAAGTCAGGCGAAACGTTGTGGCAAAAACGAACAAGATGAGGACACATATCGTCCAATGTAAATAATGTAAATAACGTAAAATATAGAGCAGAGATTCTGTTCACATCTGGCTAGAAAAGTCAGGAGTACACGCTGGCTGAAATATAAGGACGTTGTTAAAAGCAACATGGAGATCACACGCAAGTTGGCCACGACAGTTCGGGTCAGAATACAGATGACGGGAAGGATCCACTTTGACATTTAACTCAAAGTTTTATAAAGACGGACGGACAATCATCGTCGATACCGACGGAAAACGCTTAACGATGGATATCAGTGATATTGTCAGAAGCAGACAACGAAAGATAACTGAAATAAAACAATCTGTGTGTCCCTTTATTTGTATAAATGTATACAATTTTCACTAAAGTATTATATATAATTTGTTATATATTATACAAACATCGAATCATTGTGAATTTTATATTAAATCTATAAAAAAATTATTTTTCCACGGTCTACGTATTTAAAGCGTTATCTATGGAACGAAATTGAAAACATAATATATTATACACACATTTACATTATTTCGTAAGACAAATTATGGAAGAAAATCGAAAACAACTTCAGATACAATATTTAGATACAACATTTATATTATTTACGTTACGCGTAAGAGAGATAAGCGCATATTTTAGATAAAGAATTTTCTTACTGTCTGTATGTGTGTGCGAGTGCGCGCGCACATATTTTTATATCATATATATTAAGAGCAGCAGCTTAGTGGTGCAGTTAGTATACATCGTTCACTTGGACTGATGTCTCAAACCCATCCATAAGCACTTTATTCTGATGATATTCAAATATGAACATAATATAGTACATTAATAATTGTTCGACCTTTTACAGCGTTGTCGTGCCGTAGCAGAATAATATAAATTATGCATTTGGTTTCGTTCCATAGTTAAGAAAGTTTACTTCCTGACATAAAAATAAACAATTTATATCAACTCAAAAAGTAAAAGTGACAAGCATATGATATATGATACAGCTTTTATGATATTCTCTCTTAAAAGAATGTCAAAACAAATTATGCATTCCATGGTGCTCTATATACTGTCAATCTTATAGTTTTGGAAGTGACTTTGGCATTTCCACGGGTATAACTCATATTTATTATTTTTGCTAATAAAGCAAGGGTGTAGGAGGTGTGATCAACTAAATGTATTATAGTTTTTATTTTCGTTGCTTTATGTTCTGAGATCAAATCTGTGACGACAAAATATTGATTTTAAAGAAGGAAAAAGAAACCACACATTTTGAAGAAAAATATAACGATTCTGGTTTTCCATTTTTAACGACTACAAAAGGTGAAAGGCAAAACTGAACTCGACAAGATATAAATGTAGAACTCAATAAGTCTACCTAACAAACATCAGGCAATCAGTCTGACGTTAGACGGAGTTTGCTGTTCCGCTGCATTGCCTTTGTACAAAATGCTTATTTGTTTATATACTATGACTCATTCATTCGATGGTACCACTTCAAATTTCCGGCGTTTTCTAATCTAATTAATAAGCCATTAATTGGATAAAGAATTTTTCTTGAATTTAGAAGAAGCAAACGCTATAGATTTCCTAAAATAATTATCACGTTATTCATAGCTATAGTTTATGCAGCTGGAAGGTAACGTCTAAATATAAGAGTAAATATTCGTCATAATAACAGATGTTTTGAGGGCGTGGATTAGTCGATTGTATCGACCCAATGCTAGACTGATGCTTTATTTTCTTGACCACACAAGGATGAATAGTAAAATTGACCTCAGCAGGATTCGAACTCAGAACGGTAAAAGGTTCCAATCTCATTTCGGAGTCGATAACATTAAGTGGCAGTCAAGTATCAGCGTTTACGATATCGACATACCTTAAGGTGTCGAAAGTGTACAAGACAAAAATTGGGTAGTTGCTTGAAACTATGTAGGGATAATATCATAAAAGCAATCAAAACGGGATCCCTACCAGCTTTGTGACACTCTGTTCCTTTTCTGTAAGGAACAGACAGCTACATGAATCAGATAGAAGAACTAGGAAACTACTCACAATGTATAACGCACACAATACTCAACGTAATATTGACAGGTTTTATTTACCAATAAAGAAGAAAGGTACTGTTTTACTAAATGTAGAAGACACCATAAATACTCCAATACTGGTTAGGAAAAACTATGTTATGCGTAGTGAATAAAGAATATTATCTTCAAACAGTAAGAATATTATCTTCAAACAGCAAACGTTCGCTAAAACGAGAGAATTCAACAACAAAAAGAGAAACGACAAATTGAGTAGCTAAAAAGAAAAGTCGTGGGCTCAGTGCGGTTTTCTTCTTGTGGTATGAAGGTTACATATGGATAATGCATGGTTGGGAAAGGTTAGGGAAAATAAAGGCGAGTATGATCTGCGTAAGAGTGGACGTTGTTATACATGACAGCAAATAAGTGACTAATGTATAAGAAAGAAGGGGAGGGAAGACCAAATCCCAAACCACGTCGGATTTGATAGAATATAACTCTACACATCGAAATATGATACTGTGTTCTGGTTTAAAGGTAATGTATAAATATATTTCTTGTTTGTATATAACATTCGAGATTCAGTAAAACACAAATATTTGTGTTTGTGTATATATGTATGGATGTATGTATGTATATATGTATGCATGTATGTATGTATTCATGCATCTGTGTATGTATAGCTCTTCTTCCCTATTTTTATGGAGTCCAGTAATGACTCGGCGTATAAATTATATCGCTAATGTGTATATGCGTGTGTGTGTGGTTGAGTGTGTTTATATATGTAAATATGTATGGATATTTGTATATAATGAGAACAGTTTTTTTTTCTTTTTAAGAGATGCTGACAAGAAAAAAGCAATTTTCTATTAACCTTTTTCTCATATTCTCTTATGAGTTCCTTGAATAATATTTTTTAACAGCAAAGCTTTCAAGCTTAGCATCAAAATTTCTACATTTAGACGGTCTCCACTTCTAAATGAAATGAAGGTAGCATGTGCTGTCATTTATATTGTGCCAAGAATAACTTACAGTGCACTAAGCACACAGCACAAAACTAAATAAGTAACCACTGTTAAACAACCACAACACACACACACACACAAACATATATATATATATATATATATATCTTGTGTAGATTTCCCCACAAAAATACAGGATTATAATTGTAAGTTATAATCATTGCAAAGTATAATGCTATTATGGACGAAGGACGAAGAGATAACATACATTAGTTCTATTGACTTTGGCGATAATACCTATTTCTTTACTACCCACAAGGGGCTAAACATAGAGGGGACAAACAAGGACAGACAAGGGGATTAAGTCGATTACATCGACCCCAGTGCGTCACTGGTACTTATTTAATCGACCCCGAAAGGATGAAAGGCAAAGTCTACCTCTGCAAAATTTGAACTCAGAACGTAGTAGCAGACGATATACTGCTAAACATTTCGCCCGGCGTGCTAACGTTTCTGCCAGCTCGCCGCCTTTGGCGATAATACCAACGAGAGTTACATAGCTCTACAAATTATTATGCATTTACAAGACACGCCAAAATGAATTTATTCTGAAATGTAACCATAAAGGTCTAGAAACATATTTTGTTTATTTTTTAATGTTTTTATGTATGGGTGGATTTTACTGTTTTAAAGAAGCTGCAATAATTTGTACGAATAATATGCAAGCAGGAGATTGATATAAATTGATGAATATAGAAATCATGATAACGATGATAAAACGAAAACTTAAATTAACACGAATGCATATAAGCATACATACAGATAAACACACACGCACATACACACATGAATAAAGCAAGTCGTTAGAGCGCAGGAGTGGCTGTGTGGTAAGTAGCTTGCTAACCAACCACATGGTTTCGGGTTCAGTCCTACTGCGTGGCATCTTGCGCAAGTGTCTTCTGCTATAGCCCCGGGCCGACCAATGCCTTGTGAGTGGATTTGGTAGACGGAAACTGAAAGAAGCCTGTCGTATATATGTGTATATATATATATGTATGTGTGTGTGTGTTTGTGTGTCTGTGTTTGTCCCCCTAACATTGCTTGACAATCGATGCTGGTGTGTTTACGTCCCCGTCACTTAGCGGTTCGGCAAAAGAGACCGATAGAATATGTACTGGGCTTACAAAGAATAAGTCCCAGGGTCGATTTGCTCGACTAAAGGCGGTGCTCCAGCATGGCCGCAGTCAAATGACTGAAACAAGTAAAAGAGTAAAAGAGTAAAGAGTAAAGAGAGCGTAAGCTAGAGTCTTGCGCAATCTATTCTGATCTTCTGAATTGCCATCCCAACTGAGATCAATGCTATCCTTACCCTTCATTCTGAACGAGTCGATAAATAAAGTATCAATTGAATACTGCTGTCTATTTCTCCCTTTCCCCCTTCTCTCCTCTCTCTCTCTCTCCTCTCTCTCTCTCTCTCTCTATCTATCTCTCTGCCTCCCTCTCTCAGCTGTGTGAGAAGGGTCGTGAGAAACAACTAACGTTTTCTCTAGAAATGGAGACTAGTTCTTATAGGAAAATTGATTTACTTCTGAGCCCATCAAAGGAAACACTGATTGTAATGCCGCACCGAACGAAAATATTTTTTTCTTATTTAGATACTAGGCCAGCAATTTCCAATGTAGTTATTCAATAACATTACCTCCAAGTACTTTATTCTACCAACTCAGGTGGGATAAAAGACAAAGTTGATCCCGTAAAGAGTCACAAGGAATACTGCTAAGCGTTTTGTCCGACTATTTAACGATCCTGCCAGCACGTCACCTTACAGAACAAACATTATTTAAAGAAATGTCAGTGCATGTATGTGTGTCTGTGCATGTTTGCATACTAACTCGATTAACCAAGTCTCACTTGTTTCACTTCCTTTTGTTTTTCTTCACCATCAAAACTTTCGTTATCAAAACGGATAGGAAACAATTTATTGCAGATAACTTCTTTCCATTCATTCTTTCATTTATCGTTGAATACCTTCGATCACCAACTCTTTCTCTCTCACAATATATTTACTGTACTTCACGTCTGTCCATTTCCTGGTATTATAGTTCTTCGTTTTTTTCCTTCTCTTTCCATTCATTTTCCCGTCTATTGAGATTCTACGTAAAGCATTTTTATTCTAATTGTCCAAAATATTTCAGCTTTCTCTGCAACAGTATCCAATAATATTTTCTTTATTTTTGCCATTCTTAATTCTTTACTGCTGGTTATATATTCCATCACAGATATTCACAGGAATACATATCTCAAAGGCTAGTAATCTCTTTGATAATACTGTTGTTGATGTTCATGTTTTAGTATAGTAGATTCAACCGTACATACCACTAATCCTTTTCCTAGTTGGGGTACTGATGTTCCCTTATATTAGTATGTTTGACAATATTTTCAAATGCTTTCTAGCTATCTCAATCCTTTTGATTTCTACTTCATATTTCCCGTATCCTAATTGCATATATCCCGGGTATGCTATCTTAGGCATCTATGCAATTGATTTTTTCTTCAATTGTTATATTCGTTTTATGTCACTATTATTTTCTTTTCTTTTGCTGATTAACGTAGATTTTGTTTTCTTTGCATTTGTTTCTATTTTATAGAACATTCCTTTGTCATTGACTGAAGTTACAAGACTATGTATGTCATCTACGTTGAAAATTAATGAGGCAGCATCGCCTGCATTTCTAGTGTTCATAGTTCCTATTGAAAATACTGACAAGCTTGCAACTTTTCTAAAGATCTTGATATATATTTTAAACAGGTTAGACAAATGTACACATTTCTTTATGCTTTGTGGGACTCCTTAATTCCGAGTTCTGTTCTATTTTCTTCTATTCATTTCTTATCACACCTATTTGCTCCTTTGCATACTTTTGTTAAGATCTGGTATGCTTTATCACATTTCATAAGTTCAGGTAACAACCTAATTATGTTCCACATTTACTCTCCCAAAGCCTGAGTCAAGGATATAGATAATACAGTCACGTGAAACGGTGGTGTTCGAGGTGCTAGGGCTTTTAAAGCCCACTCAAGGTGGTTGGGCACAGAATTGAGACAATCGCTCGATCTTAATGGGTGATATTTTGGGCAAATGTCTTCTATAACTCAGGATAGATTAATGCTTGGTGAGTAAAATATAATAGAGTGAAACTGTAAAGACACCGGTTATGTGTGCATGTATGCATATATGTGTGTGTATGCGTGTGTAGATTTACATATATACATGTACATATATTTTTTTTATTTGTTTCAGTCATTTGACTGCAGCCATACTGGAGCACCGCCTTTAGTCGGACAAATGAACACTAGGATTTATTCTTTGTAATCCTCGTACTTATTCTATCAGTCTCTCATGCCGAATCGCTAAGTTACAGGGACGTAAACACACCAACATCGGTTGTCAAGCGATGTTTTGGGGACAAAAACACACACACAAACACACACACACACAAACACACACACACACACACACACACATATATATATATATATATATGTATGTATGTATGTATGTGTGTGTATTTGTATAATTTAGGACTTACCCTCATCGTCATCATCGTTATCATCATCTCCGTCATCCCTATCTTCATTAGCATCATCATTATTATCTTCATCATCGTATCAATAATCGCATAATTAACTTCAGTACCATCCAGTTCACCCCCCTCCCTGTACCTCCTCAGCATCATCACCTACACCGTCATCATCACCATCACCTTCATTGTCATTATCCTTATCATGGTAATCAAAATATCAGTAAGTTGTCATTATAGTACTCGGAGTTTCGAATGTCGGAGCGAAGGGCTCCGATATATTCTCTTCGGCTATTAATGGCAATAGACGCTATGAAAAACCGTTGAATAAAAGGGAAGTTACTGTAGTATGCTGAAAAAAGAAGAAAATGATAAAAGATAAAAAAATACATGCAACACAATACATAGTCACAAAACCTCCTACGTTCATAATGTCTACACACATAAATACTCACACAAACATGTATATGTACATGCACATACACACACAAACATATATGTGCATGTACGTACTCAGAAATACACACATATCCTCACACACACACGTATATATATATATATATATATATATATATATATATATATATATATATATAAATGGGCTGCTCGACTAGAGGAAAATCTAACTAGGCCCCACCTGCAAGGTCATGCGCTGTTTATCTTGATATGAGATCACTGGAAAATAAGAAACATGAGAATAACCGTCATCATCATTACAATCACAATTACCATTCAACTTCTTCCCCCGTATCATTTTCTAACTCTCATCGTCATCATCGTTATCATCATCTCCGTCATCCCTATCCTCATTAGCCTGATCATTATTATCTTCATCATCGTATCAATAATCGCATAATTAACTTCAGTACCATATGTTTCAGCTCCCCCTGTACCTCCTCAGCATCATCACCTACACCGTCAGCATCACCCCAACAATCACCATCACCTTCATTGTCGTTATCATTATCATTCTCTATTATACATACTCAGTAAACTCAGTGATTTTCATATGAGAACAGATTTTAGGTATTTATTGAATTTTATTTTTGTAAACTAGAAACCATATTTTGGCTGCATTCCTATTGATTTTTCACGATTTCGATTACTGTATCGATATTTTCGTTGCTGGTCCTGATGGCGATTTTCTTTATAGCTGTTGTAGTAGTTTCGGTTTTGTTAATGTAGTTTTATATTTATTTATTTATATCTTTATATATTTCTGAATCAATTTTGTTGTCGTAGATGTTATTACAGTATGTTCTTCAATTGCTTTCTATTCGTTATTTATTTAAATTGTTGTTTTGTTGCGTTTTTTTGAAGCTGTTTTCTTTTTATTTTTCGGGGCTTTTGCTTTAGACGTCGCCAAATATAATTCTGTGTGGGGATTATTTTAGCATTTAATGCATTTAAAAGTCTTATGCTTCTTTCGTTATGGAAATTCAAACGGAGACATCAAAACGTGTGTATCGAAACAACAAACGAAGCGAAATAAAATCTATCAATAGATGTAGGCCCTCACACACGCACACACAAACGCACACACACACACATACACGAATACATTCAAATTCAACATAACGCATAAAAATATAACTTCAAAAAAATATACACATAAGATTACTTGTAAACAGGCATGCAACCGCATCAAAGCATACTCACGTATACATTATTACATACATATGTGGACAAATACAAAAATAATTTTTTTGCCTATATGTGTAGATATGAGTGATAGGATATAAGTTGACCAATGAAAGTCTTATGCACGTAAATCACAGGATACATACAGTATGTATAAATAATTATCTGCGCTGCAGGGTGCTCTGTACATATGTATGTGTGTTTCTGTTTGTACTTTAACGTTTTACTTTAATGTGTAAATCACGACACGATTTCAATAGATATATTTGTGAGGTAGAGTTTGTGCACGTGTATGCGTGTGCACCATATTAATATTTATGATATATATATACATATATATATATATATATATATATATATATATATATATATATTTATAGTATATGTATGTATGTATGTATGTATGTATGTATGAGTTATGTATGTATGTATGTAGCATGTATATATGTATTATAATTTAATTCTCCATAAGTCAGAAAGGGCACACTAAAAAAGAGAAATAGAGCTATATATTTCCACTTATCGCCGAACAGTAAATGTTTAGCTGCATATATATAACTGGCCAGAATATTACCGACGGTTTTGCGCAAACTAATGCAAATTTGTAATATTGACGATTCTGGACATGCTTTCCAGGAGCATTTAGGATTTTAAGTTGGGAGTATATATATATATATAATATATATATATATATATATATATATATATATATATATATATATATATATATATATATATATATATATATATATTGATAGAACTTGTAAAACAACGAAAGAATGAAAGAGACCTCGATATTATGTATATAGAGGAATTTATCTGTAACTGTAATATGTGACAATTATTCGGTAGCCATGATAGAACTCCGAGTTTCGGATGTCGGGGTGGAAATCCACGCCGCCATCTATTCAGTTATCCGGCCGTCGGAAAAAAATGATGTCTTATAATTTTCTCCAAAGTTTTCGTAGAGTATAGTTCCCTTGATGGTATAGGTATGTTTTTCATAGAATAATCGAAGTAGTAGGCGTCTATATTGAATTCTTCTACGGGGCATTTTTTCCGATGGCCGGATAATTGAATAGATTGCGGCGTGGATTTCCACCCGAAATCCGAAACTCGGAGCTCTATCATAGTTACCGAATAATTGTCACATATTACATTTACAGATACATACATACATATATATAATATATATATATATATATATATATATATATATATTATATATATATATATATATATATATATATATATAATATATTATATATATAACTTAAACTTAGAATAACTTAGAAAGGTTTTGGCCAGTATTGGCCCAGGCCATGTCTGACTTAACAGCACCACCTGGCGAAGTCTTCAATTCAGGATTTGGGTAGCAAGGCCCATTCGAGCAGAGAGTTATTGTCTGCGGTGACATATCCCAGTGTGGGTGGTTGTCCGGGACTGTTTGAAGGAATTTGTCCTAAGACTTCTTTAATTTTGTGTGGTCAGTTTCTGTTTTGACGTGTCCTAGTGTAATGTTGAAGAGAGCGGGTCCAATTGAGGTGAAATGGTATATATATATGTATATATATATATATATATATATATATATATATATATATATATATATATATATATATATATATATATATATATATAATATATATATATATATAAACATATATATACATATATATGTATGTATGTATGTATGTATGTATGTATGTATGTATGTATGTATGTATGTATGCCTGTATGTATGCATATATATATATATATATATATATATATATATAGATATATATATATATATATATATATATATATATTCCGCGATCTGTTGAATTAACTTTGTTGAATTACCTCAATTGATAGGTAATGGTATATATATATGTATATATTATATATATATATATTATATATATATTAATATATATATTATATATATATAATATATATATATATATATATATATATATATATTATATAAACATATATACATATATATGTATGGTACGTATGTATGTATGTATGTAGTATGTATGTATGCATGTATGTATGCATATATATATATTAATATATATATATATATATATATATATATATATATATATATATATATATATATTCCGTCGATCTGTGAATTAACTTTGTTGAATTACCTCAATTGAGGTGAAATGGTAGATATATAGGTATATATATATATATATATAATATGTATATTATATATATAATATTATATAGATAGATATATATAAGATATAGATATTAAACAATATATATCCATATATATGTAATGTACGTATGTATGTATGTATGTATGGATGTATGATGTATGCATGTATGTATGCATATAAATATATATATCCGAATAATGAAGGGTGAAATTAATTAATTTGGAATAATTATCAATTACACCAAGTAGTCTTGGCATGTAAAAGCCTCATTTGAGGAAAATTTAAGTAATACTAAGCAATAGGGTTCAGCAACGAATTGCTTACCACATACCGAATTTAGAAATAGCAGTCAAAGGGTTATAGCTAAGCTATAACCCTTTGACTGCTATTTCTAAATTCGGGTATGTGGTAAGGCAATTCGTTGCTGAACCCTTATGCTTAGCATATATATATATATATATCTATATATATATATATATTATATAATATATATATATATATATATATTCGTCGATCTGTTGAATTAACTTTGTTTATTAACATTAATTCGTTAATGTACAATATTATGGTATAATGCTGTGTACAGATATCCATGTAAACATGTATCTATAATTTTGCATAATGAATATAAAGAATTTTATGAAACGGCTGTAATCATATGGAAGCCATGTGGGAAAATATATTTATCTTCACTTCTCACACATCCCGACTTTACGCTTTATTTACTCCTCTTAGAAATATTTATCGTTCGGATTTTCTGGATGTTCAGTTACATGGACATATTATTTTACACTACATTTCATTGATTACTACGTTGACTGATAGCAGGTTCCGAATGGAGTGCTTACTGCGATAATTGCATGATACTCAGGATACGTATCTTATGCAATTTATTTATATGTATAATATATATATATAATATATAATATATATATATATATATATATATATAGATAGATAGATAGATAGATAGATAGATAGATAGATAGATAGATAGATAGATACACATATATGCATACATATATATATTTATATATTGTAAGTGTGCATATATGTGTGCGTGCGTGCATGTGCGTGCGTGCATGTGCGTGTGCATATGTCAATAGATAGATAGATAGATAGATAGATAGATAGATAGATAGATAGATAGATAGATACACATATATGTATACATATATATATTTATATATTGTAAGTGTGCATATATGTGTGCGTGCGTGCATGTGCGTGTGCATATGTCTATAGATAGATAGATAGATAGATAGATAGATAGATAGATAGATAGATAGATAGATAGATAGATAGATAGATAGATAGATAGATAGATAGATAGATAGATAGATAGATAGATAGATTGTTTGATTCATTGATTGATTGATTCCATACCGTGGAATTAACTGCATATATGTTCTGGATATTCGCATAATTCGGTCTATTATTTATGAAGATACCGTTATTCCTATTATTACATCGCATGTTTTCCAGCTTTGGGAAAAAAAAATTGTACCTTAAAATTGAACATTTAGTTATATAGGAATAAATGAGACTTGAAGCTATCAATTTAATATGTTCGTATGGATGCACTTTATATATTTTCCTGGCTGATGTCAAAAGAATTAAGTAATTTTAAAATATTGTCCTTGTCGTTTCAACGAGTTACATACTATTGAAGTTGAGATATCGGTGCATTTTATCTTTGTAATTGTATAATAACATTATTCTATGAATATATATTTATTGGAGATATATATTGTAAACATATAAATTCCAATCACCTGATGTTTGATCGATAATTTTACCAACTACACTCGATTTTGATTGTCTCAATTAATTTTTCTTAAAGCGCGTGATCATAATTGTTCTCTGGAGTGTGACTCATTGCAGGGCATTTGATTCTGGTTAAGCTGAGATAATTAAGGAATATCAAAGCCTGCCTCAAGCCGAACAGCTGCATGAGGTCGGAGCTTAGCCGGATTTTCAAGGGGTTTAACCGAGAGTAAAAGAACTGATTCTTGAAAAGTACACCAGTTTGTCACAGAGTTAATTAATCCCCAGGCGCAATTGGAACTAATGTTCAGCTGTGTTGGAGTAACATATGAACTACTTTGCTAATGGATATAACAAGCTACCCATCCGAAAATTGCATCCCGAACCAAACGATCATGCAACTAATGCCATTATTGCTAGCCTAATGACTTTACAAGAACCTCAAAAGGAATTTAAATACTTTAAAAAAATTTTTACCGACACATAATAAAAAAAACTTAAATTGAACAATAGGAAAATAAGTAATCCATATATAAGTACACAAACAGTGTTATCGATATGTTGAAAATGTAAGTGGTGTGATCAAAAGAATCCGGACTGTTGTCATAGTAACGAAGCTAAAGTACGTAGAGTAAAGATGCTTAGCACATCTTGACCTTGAACTCTACTGTGCATGTGCACTACGTTTTAACGTTCTAGCTCATTTCTGCTGTTTATGGCAGTGCTTGGAAGGAAGATGTGTAGCGTGTGATCATCGTATTGACCATGATAGAGAAATTTGTGCAGGTAATCTGCATCAAATTTTTTCAAAAGTTTGGCGATACCTGCTCAGAAGCCTACGCAAAGTTTTCAAAACATTTACATTTTTCTTGACACAATCAGTGAGATTTTGTCCGACTGAAACCCGAGTGCCTTTTTGGTCAGATGAAAGCACTTTTGGCACAAACTTGTTAGACATGCGGCTCATACCCAAATCTTCAGTGATAATGGACTGAATTGAACTGTAACTAATTTGCGCATCCTCTGATAATTCACAGATGGGGATTCGACGCTTTCACCTCACACCTGCACATATATCTGCGAGGTTTTTCTCAGTCTGCTGAATGCGGGTCTCCCAGAACGTTCGTCAATATCAACATTTTTTCGGCTATCTTGGAAATGTCTGAACCAATTGTACACTTGTGTGCGATTCATACACTTTCTGCAACTTTGCGTAGGCCTCTGAGCAGGTTTGGCCATGATGTTTTTCACTGTGAGGGCCAATGCGACGATCACACGCTATAGACCTTCCTCCCAAGCACTGCTGTACACAACGGAAGTGATCTAGAACGTTTAAACTTAGTTCGCATGCATAGCAAATTTCAAGGTCAATATGTGCCAAGTAGCTTCACTCTACGTGCTTTAGCTGCCTCACTATGGCAACAGTCCGGATATTTATTGATCAGACCTTATATCATTCATGCTTTATATAATTTTTAGATATGTAGCATCAACGCAATGCCTTACTTTAAATAATGAGCTAAATTTCATAACTCCCTGCTTATTATGCGTGTTAGGTTAATCGTATAAAACTTACAATTAAGTGGAATCGTATACAATTGAGTGTAATCGTACTGCAAATAGATTCTATATCGTTCTAGACCAGTGGTTTTCAACCGGACTCCCTATAAGATTTTGTTTAAATCTATCTGCAATAGATTAGCTATACTTTTACAATACACAATATATGTCCACAATTTATTTTTATACAATTCCTAAAACTATTTAATTATCAAAATGCATTATAATGTTTTAAACATCGAATGGCTATGGGGCTAGATCCTAATAAAATAGGAATCAACTACGTAGCTGAGAGGTCCATAGACACTTGCAGCTTTAATGTAAAACTCAGAGGCAGAACCAGCATGCGACAATATATAAGAAAACTAGTACATTGATTTATTGGTAAGGGCCAAATAAAAACTGTCAGCATAACAACACGCCAAACAATAAAACTGAACCTACATAACCATGAGTGAGAGGTATGTCTCGTTGGTATATATATTCTTTTACTCTTTTAATTGTTTCGGTTATTTGACTGTGGCCATGCTGGAGCACCGCCTTTAGTCGAGAAACTCGACAGCAGGACTTATTCCTTGTAAGCCTAGTACTTACCCAATCAGTTCTTTTGTCGAACCTCTAAGTAAACACACCAGCATCGGTTGTCAAGCGATGTTGGGAGGACAAATACATACACTCACATATACATATATATATATATATATATAATATATATATATATATATATATATATATATATACGACAGGCTTCTTTCAGTTTCCGTCTACCAAATCCACTCACAAGGCTTTGGTTGGCCCGAAGCTATAGTAGAGAACACTTGCCCAAGGTTCCATGCAGTGGGACTGAACCCGGAACCATGTGGTTGATAAGCAAGCTACTTACCACACAGCCACTCCTACGCCTATATAAATATACATACATATATGTGTGTGAGTGTATGTATATACATATATACGTATATGTACGAACACATATATATATGTATGTGTGCTTATATACACATAAATAAATATGCATATATATATGAATATATGCTTGTGTGTGTGAGTGTGTGTTTGTGTGTCTGTGTGTGTGCTTTCCTCGTTGAATCGTTTGTGGGATAGAAATAGGAAGATTAGCAGACATTATTTGACGTGATACATGTAAATTTTATGGTAATGAAAATTCGCAAAAACTAATTTGGTTACAGTCATTATTCACTGTATGAATGCATATATGAAGGAGAAATGTATGTGTATGTGTGTGTGTGCGTGTATGTGTGAGTCTATGCTGGTCTCTATGGATATGTTGGTGCGTGGGTGGGTGAATGCATAGGTATAGGCTTGTTTATTGTGCGTATGAAGTTTGTTTTGTGAATACGTGCGAAAATGAAAGGCGAGAGGATAGCTCAAGGTGACAGAAAGTGAAAGTATGCATACAGTATGTTTATGTATGTGTGTTGGCATGCATGTGTGTGCGTATGTATGTGAGTGCATTTGGCTTCACATATGTATAGATGCGTGTGCGTCTGCATTTTGTGCATGTGTATGTTTACTCCTATCTCTCTCTCCTGAGGTTTCCCTCTCTCTCTCCCTCTCTCTCTCTCTTTCGCTCTCTCTCTCTCTCTCTCTCTCTCTCTTGCTTTCTCCCTCTATTTTTCTTTCCTTCTCTGTCCCTCTGTCCCCATTTTTATTGCTTTCTCACTGTTATATATCTGTGCTTCGATATTATCCATTCCATATTAACATAACTCTACCTACAAGATGTTGTATGCATCTATGTGCTTGTATATTATATATGTGTGTGTGTGCGCGTGTGTGTGTGCGTGTGTGTGTGTGTATGTGTGAGTGTGTATGTATATGTATATATATGCGGGGGTATGCATATGTATATATATGTGTGTGTATGTGTATTTATATATGTATATATGTGTACATATATATATATAATATATATATATATATATATATATATATTATATATATATATACATATATATAATATATATATATATGTATATATATATATATGTATATACATGTAAATATATACGTATATATATATACATATATATATATATATATACACATACATATATATATATATATATACACATATACATATATATGCATATATATACATATATATATAAACATATATGTGTGTGTGTGTGTGTGTGAAGTTTGGTTTAGGTTTAATGATGCCACCTATTGTCAATACGAGAGAATATTGAAAATACAAAATACAAGAAAACTTATTTTTCTTTTTCATTTATTTATTTATTTATTCATGTTTTTGTTTTTAATATGGTGATTGATGTTTTCTATTTCCTTTGCAATTATACAATGAAATTTAAATAGTCACTAAATCGAAAATAAATATCGAAAAAACAACATTAATACTTAAGCATTACTCACCAAGGATTTGATATGAATATATATATCAGTAAACAGTGAAATTCATTTTTTTTTTCGGACGTCACCAAATATAGAGCTAATCTTCAATTTTGAGTTAGATATTTTGAAGTGAAAATATGTCGCTCAAATTATATGTATGCAAAACATTTTTATTATGTTTTTCCTTTTAGCTGTGTGTGTACATAAGCTGTGACATAAAGTCAATTTATTATGAATTTCCTATGAAATACTTTATGGGAACAATTTTATAATGGTTTCAGAATATTTTACTATTATGCATACAAGTGTGGGCTTAGCCATGTAGTTACTTCATTAAAGTGGACTATTGTAGAATTCTTCCAGCCCTGATACCACTGGCACTTTCTCACACACTTTAAAGGTGCAGGAGTGGGTGTGTGGTAAGTAGCTTACTTACCAACTACGTGGTTCTGGGTTCAGTCTCACTGCGTGGCACCTTGGACAAGTGTCTTCTACTATAGACTCGGGCCGACCAAAGCTTTGTGAGTCGATTTCGTAGACAGAGCCTAAAAGAAACCCGTCGTATATATATGTGTTGTGTGTGTGTGTGTGTGTGTGTGTGTGTTGTGTGTGTGTGTGTGTGTGGTGTGTGTGTGTTTGTGTGTGTGTATGCGTGTGTGTGTGTATGCTTGTTTGTCTGCGTTTACGTCCCCGTAACTTAGCTGTTCGGCAAACGTGACCGATAGAATAAGTACTGGGCTTACAAGGAATGGATCCTGGGGGTCGATTTGCTCGAGTGAGGGTGGTGCTCCAGCATGGCCGCAGTCAAGTGACTGAAACAAGCGAAAGGGTAAAAGAATTAAAGAATGTGAAAGCGAGTGGCGTAATGGTTGATTCGTGACATCATTGTTTGCATTCGCCAGATGGGCAGTACGTTGTATGCTTCAGCAAACACTTCGTTGCACGTTCATCCGTCTCAGTCAGCTGTAAATGAGTAACACTGTGGTTGATGTAGCACAAAAGCCCTAGTTTGTGAAAAAGCAGTAGCGTCGAACATCAACTACATTGACCATCACCTACTTACAAATAATTAGGTCGAGACAACAGAGTGTCTCCTTTAAGGCCAGACTGAATAGTCACAGATACGCATTTACGATTCAAGAATGGTATAATGTCAAAGTATTAAACAGCTATATGTGACAATAAAAAAGAACATACTGCTATACGACATCACCTAAAATTTGCTGGAACGTTCTGGGTCATATCTTTATGAAAGTAGGTGATGCAGACTCTGTTTGGCGAAGAAAGAATCATTCTAAAATATCCACACTATCCGGGCGCTTACTGAACACAAAAAGCGAAATTTTAGAATATTGCCCTCGAGATCGCAAATTCCGTTTGTCAGCGTGTTCATGTTCTTCTTTGAAAAAGAGGACTTATTTCAACCATAGCTAACACCAGCCAATGGGGAATAACGATGATGTGCCTTTCTGGCCAGCGTGCCTGAAGTGTCGTAAATGTTGTCTTGTGGTAATATTCGGTAAAATTCTGACCAGTGTTATTACATAACCACTTGACAATATATAAATGCACCCGTTCTATTTCTTATATTGAGTGTGATCTTTTTCTGCCTTATGAACAAGTAACTGATTATATATATATATAATCGGTCGTTTCTTGGAAGCGAGCTTGGTTTCATAGCATTACCATGCTTTCCGTAATCGTTTAAGTCGTTTAAATGCTTATATAGTGATGAGGAGATTGACACCTTTTGCAGTTTTAGCCTCGAGTACCATTCAATAGATAATCAGCTGTTACTTTTTTCAAATGATCAGACGGAAGCAACGTTAGATGAAGAGTCTTGTCCAAGGACACTACACATCGCCCTTTTCAGTAATCGGAACCAGGAACTCAAACTCAGCGCTAACCATTAGACTCCACTATACATACACTATACACACACATTCATGCACCCATATATATATATATATATATATATATATATATTAGTTTATGATTTTTCACTGTTTGATTTGCCTAATAGTGGTTTTATCTCTAATTTAATAAAATATATAT
>NC_042998.1:126919895-126967395 GCF_006345805.1 Octopus sinensis | reverse complement strand
GTGTGAAAGCAACAGACGTTAATTCTAAAACCACTGCCAACAAGAAAGCAAATCAAACGAATCTAGTAGACTACTAAAAGAAACAGGTAGAAACAAATTGACGAGCGTGAACCCAGAAGCTGCAGCATGGACAATATTCTTCGGGGTCAAAATGCCGATGTAGATGAAGCAACAACCCATCAATGGCTGAGGAGTTCAGGGTTCAAAGTAGAGAATGAAGGCTTCATACCAGCTTGTTTACCATAAATAATGAGGCTAATGTTCTTAAAAAGTGCTGACCCAAAATGCAGGTTCTGCAATACATTTCATGAAACAATAGACCAACTCGTCTCGGGTTCTCCTGTGCTAACACCAAACGAATATGAATAATCGCCACGATAGGGTAGTATTTTATTGTAAAATACGTAAGCAATACACAATCGACACTCCTCGTAACTAATATGAATACCAACCTTAGCCATTGGTTGAAGGTAAAAATGTCTCCATCCTCTTAGATTTTAATAATGATTCTAAATGAGTTTGGTGAAACCAAGAAGTCGTAATTGACTTCCAAATCCAGTCAAAATAAAAGATTACCGCAGGCTGAATATCATTATACATGACTTTGAAAAAGACAATGCCTCATAATGGACGTTATATTCGCTTCAAACTAAAAGAATGCAGAGAAGTAGAAGAGATTTAAATATAGGCTGAATTAAAAGTTGATATATCAAGAAAGAGAAAATGCCCAAGAGCAAAAAGTCATAGAATTTATCATCGAAGCATTATGTTCAATCCCGGTACGGTTGTAGACAGAAATTCGAATATTTAGCGTATTCCCCGATAAATTTCCTTTCTTCAATTATCACCCATACAACCCACTCTTGTTAGTTCATAATCCTACTGTCTTTGTCTCTTCAATATTCGTATCCCGCCTCCCTTTTTTATTCCATTTCAATATATGCTTTGTGCGCAAATCTTTGTCCAGTGCACATGGTCTGCACTGTGCCTGTCCTCTCTTTCATTTTTAGGTTGGGCTCTGCCAACTCTGCAGCCTTTTTGACACCTTATTCCCTTCTTATCATTACACTTATTTAGGCTCAAAGAACGAGGGGGTCCATGTAACAGCGTATTTTTACTACTTTGAAGCCGTTACCAGCTACTTTTATGGACATCTGGAGTATTATTGAACTATACACTTCACCTTTTGTAAAGTTTGCCATACATTTTGAAAGACCATGTGTCTCGGCAAAAGACCATGGTTGGTAACATCACAACTTAAATGTCTCTCCCAATCCAAAGACGTCGATGCCCGTTAGTTCCTGTTTTAACACGTTCTCAATCTTAGTACCCTTTTGATATCATTTAAAGTTACTGCACTAATCTGCCAATGATCTTAATTGCCTACTCTCTAATCGTTAGAAATGTTTCTTTGGTCTCCGATCTAGCGATTAACTTTTAGTTTTGTGTGAGGACGACATAGCGGAACAACACCTCCAACCTCGCCGGAAAAAAATGTTTACCTCTTTTCTTGACTCCACTATGGCAGTAATGTCATCCATAAAGACAGGTGGTGGTGTCAAAACTAAAATGTTCTCGGATCTTCTCTCTTTCCAAACAGATTTTTGTACATTCTAATATCAACTCCATAACCATTGCGAAAAGAGTAGGAAATAGTGCACTCTATCATGATGCCTGTTTCCAGTGACTACCCATTAACCGTAAAGACCTTCTTGGAAACTACATTACTACTGAACGAAAGCGCCGAGTCATAAGATCCCTCACACCTCCCTGAATTCCCTTAAGAGCTAATACTTAATATTTCAGTGCTTGGAAAACTTATGTATAAACATTTGCCCAGTCGAATCAGGGAAGCTATTTTGGGCATATTGAAAAGGGACCCAAATCAACTGAGCATGCTCAAGGCCACTTAGTAATCAAGAAAGCTTTAGAAGGTAAGGTGTTTATGAGTTCATTCTTTACAAGGGACCTTGTTATTGTTGTTGCCAAGATTCTATACAACTCCTTACCTTCAACCGAACAAAGAGTTATAGATAAAAGCTGATCAATCGATACCTTCTTAGGTATCTGCAGACCCTCTTCCAAATATCAGTCCTATATCACAGTTTTAATCACTCCACACTCATTACAATAAACTGAACTGACGCTCTATGGACGGCTAGTTTACAGGATATACTGGTGTTGCTTGAAGCACTGTTTTTAATATCTTGCATTCACCACGAACAACTTATTTCTTTGGTGTAGACCGAAATCTCGAGCTAAAATTTAGATTTAGTTGCAAGCAGCTCATCAGTGATGGGGGTAGGAACACGTCATGAACTCCGAGTAAACACATGGAAGACGATTCTGATGTTCCGTTATAAATAGCCTCGAGACGTCCGCTTTGTTTTGTTCATACACCTTTTCACAAACCAGCAATACACGAAATTTCTTTCATTGTTCTTTTTTCTTCTTTTCTTCTGGTGTACTCTTTCCGATGAAAATTTCATATCTTAAGCATTTTTTTCATTTGCTGCTGTTTTTTATTCTCCTTTGTGTATGGTATAGCTTCGCTAAGCCTAAATCGACACATTTCGTGGATGACTGGAGTAAATCTACATATCTTTCCAACGTACTGATGGTTACAAGTTGTTCTTCAGAATTACTCAGACATCGTTATCTAGAGATTTTCAAACTTTCATAAATTTTGCACTGGGCCACTCTAACAAAAACTTGTTCCAGACGCTACTATTTCCAGAGATCTACAACCGCGGTTCTGAAAATAACGAATTAAATCGCTTCGCTCTCTGTAGCAGACATCAAGCACCCAACCAACCAACCAAGTTCCTGTATATTGTAGGGTTTTCTTGCCAATCACTTTACTGTCCTTTACTGTCTCTGAGGGTATTTCTTTATAAATGGACCTTTTATATTGATTCTGCTGTCTTTTAAATTTTCAGGTTGTCGTTTCAATTTCCCAAGATAGTGCCTCGTCTTTTGGTGGATGTGTGGTAAAGTAGCTTGCTTACCAACCACATGGCTCCGGGTTCAGTCCCACTGCGTGGCACCTCGGGCAAGTGTCTTCTACTATAGCCTCGGGCCGACCAAAGCCTTGTGAGTGGATTTGGTAGACGGAACCTGAAAGAAACCCGTCGTATATATGTATATATATGTGTGTGTGTGTGTGTGTTTGTCCCCCCACAACATCGCTTGACAACCGAAGCTGGTGTGTTTAAGTCCCTGTAACTTAGCGGTTCAGCAAAAGAGACCGATAGAATAAGTACTAGGCTCCACTAAAGGCGGTGCTCCAGCATGGTCACAGTCAAATGACTGAAACCAGTAAAAGAGTATTTTCTGAAACTGTAAATAGAGTCTAAAAACTGAATTAGAACAATTCGTGCTAAGAATACCAGAGAAGCTACAGAGAAACAATGAAAAGAAAGAAAAGAAAGATTTTCGCGAAAGAATGAAAATATCAAAACAGTATCCACTACACACAAAACAAATAAATATCTATAAAATAAAACAATAATGCTACAGAAACGGCCATGATGGAGAAGAATATAAAAATAACAGCTCAGCAGAGGAAAATAAAAAGCAAACAAACTATGACAAGTACCATGTAAAAACACAAAATTAATTAAACAAATACTCAACCATAATAAATATATATTTGGAGCCCAAAGAAAACAATGAAGTTAAATAAGATATATATCACAAAGATTAATTACACTTAGTCAACAATAATAAAAATCTAACAAAACAATTTGAATTGACTATAACAAAATCAATAACTATGAATCAACAGGAACACCTGCCCAAGCTATTAATAGAAAAATAGACAGCTATTCTTCAGGTCACATCTTACTGTCTTAAAAAAAATACAAGGTCACGTAGAAACTTTCTAGGAACAAAAAATACGAAATAAAGAAAGTGTGAGCATTGCTGTTGCGTATTTGTTCATAGATTGGTTACACAACATGAACTTCACGACTATGGACTTTCCAACAGCTAACAGACAAACATCTGCAAGAAATAGTAACTGAATACACGTCCCTTCAAGAAAACCCTTCCACAAAAACAATTTGATCACAATCTGTTCAGTAGCAATGGTAATATCCTATGTTCGGCAAATTAAAGACACATATAGAGAATAAAATTAATTAAAATCCAAAGCAAGGACCAAATCTGTAGATGCCGAATATATACAATCACCAATATACACAGCCACAACAATAGCATAGTCTCCACCTCACACCTAATGATAAAATAAGTCAATAGCACATTATAACAAATGAATGAGCAAATACCAACATCCCCCTATCCAAGTTAGAAACAAAGAGCTCTCCAAAAATAATAAATGTAATATGATCTTGCAACAAATGCTTTTGCTGTAGCAAATCGCCCTGAATAAAGAGAGACAGAATGTTCTGATATATTCCGTAGCAGTGTTAGTGGTGTGATAAAGTCTACTTAATCGTTACAGAATCATATCCACAGCCAATTTCCACCCGAAAAACAAAACAACACTTTAAATTGATGTACCGAAAGTCGCTTGTAAAAAGCAACACATACATTTAACTGAATGTTTTCCTTTTCTTAGAAAAAGAAAACAGACAATTGGTAGTGACTGTTTCATTAAATTTAGGATTATCTGCTGAAAGTTAATTTAAATACTTAGAAGAAAGGTCAGATCCCTTTCAACTGATCAAATAGGTTTGAGCATATTATGCACCCTGGTGGAGTCTAGTACAGATTGCAAAATATGATATTGCTTTCGAAGCAAACAATTTCTAACAGCTGCACTTTACCATTACCAGTTCTAAATACTTTGCTAGTTGACTGTTCTTTTGCTTTAACAAATTAATTGAGGTCATGGCTTTAGGAATTGCAATGTGATTACAATACTGACATAACACTGACAATGGTCTTATTTATTAACATATTGTGGTTTTTGGTTGATGTCATAGTACACCTGCTGCATGTGGGTGTCTTTAATAAATTGTAGTTGGTAATAAGATAGCAATCTAAGTCCCCTGCAAAGTAATCTTAGAGAAGCATTTCTCTTTTCGCTAAATAATATTCGTAGCAGTTGAAAATAATTGAAGACGTTGTATCGTCTGCCATATGAATATGCATGAACATTTTCGTATCATGGCTTTCATTTTCTGTCAGACAATGCTAGAAATATACAGAAAATAATGTCCCTAGAGTCATGTTGTGCCAATATGACTCTTAATCCTGTAAGGGTTGTAACTCAACTAACAGAAGCTACCCATCCGGTGTCAAATTTAGGTAATATTATTTCCTACTCTAGGCACAAGGCCCAAAATTTGGTAGGAGGGGGCCAGTCAATTAGATCGATCCCAGTACGCAACTGGTATTTAAGTTAATCGACACGCGAAAGGATGAAAAGCAAAGTCGACTCGGCGGAATTTGAACTCAGAACGTAAAGACAAACAAGATAACAAATTGAGATAATATTGTACATGATATTGACAGTGCACTGTTTTAATTTTACAAGTTTTCGTTGACAAATCCGCTGAAATTGCTCTTTCTTTTTATCAGTTACTATCATATATCTATCTTAACAGCTATGTGTAGTATGAAACGATTATGAAAGTTGCTTAATCTCATAATTATCCATTGCGTACTTTAAAAATGAGTCATAGTATTGATCTTAATTGCTCCTCATTAAACTTTTTGATATGAAACCCACTCACACCCAAAATACCTTACTTGTCGTTTGATGTGAGTTAACTGCAACGTAACATCGTTAAACAGCAATTTAATATAATATCATGATTTTTCTTTGTGTGTGTGTGTGTGTGTGTGTCTTGTCATAGGTTATGATATTATCAACATATTTCAAAAGATTGCTTTATGATTTCCAGAAATTCTTCAAATGTTGAGAGACTTCCGAAAACCGAAAGCTTATACCGATATAAATCATTTCTAAAAGATTATGCAATGTTGGTGATACTAATATTCAGATCTATTAAGGTGGCGGGCTTACAGAGTCGTCATCACCCCGGCGAAAATGCTTAGCGATATTTCGTCCGTCTTTACGTTCTAATTCAAATACCGCCGAGGCCGACTTTGCCTTTTATCCTTTAGGGATCAATAAAATAAGTACCACTTGAGCATTGGGGTCGGTGTAATCCACTTACTCTTCTCCCCCGAAATTACTGGCCTTATGCCAAAATTTGAAGCCAGTAATTCAAATCTAATTTATTACCAATGCCAGATTTATTTAAAATTTTCGATAATGCATCAACAGTAGTTATTTAATATTGTCTTCTCTGTAAGGCCGTTTCAGTTACGCGTTTATACACGTGCAAACGAACGCAGCCCTCGTTCTTTTGTACAGCAATATATGATTAAACCTAGCAGTGGAACCAGCATATTATCAATGATGTGCAATTTCACAAAACAATTTCTTCTTCTTCTTCTCATTTCATTATACGAAATGTTATTTACCTTATAGATTGTATTATTGATTATAGATCATCGATGATTAATAATTTTAACAGTCTTTTAACTGACCGATACTTCAGGCTATTGTTTAGTGACTGAATCATATTTTCATATTTTTCTGTTGACAGTGTATTATTGTAGTTTATTTTAGTTAATAAAATTGAAGTAAATGCCTCATAAACCACTAAACCATCATAGATTTGGCAATAAATATCCTATGAATACGGTGAATTGAGCCAATATTGAATGTGACATAAATAGCTCCTAGTAAAGCTAAAGGTGTAGCTGACCTATAGGGAAATATCTTGGATTTGAATGGTAGAATAAGAGTTTCAGAGTTTAATCCCTTGATCTTATTCAGTGTCGTTTCATCAACTATATTACCTGTTGCTGAATAATCAATAATGAATGGGGTGACTATTCCATCAACTTATTTTAGCTCATCGCCATCTTCAATCTGAAATATAAATTCATTGTCACTGACAGGCAGTGTTTTCCCATATAACGCATTCCAATTGTCTTCCATACTGGCGTGGTTAAAAGTGTTTGTAAAACTGCGAAAATGTGGTCTCAGATTTGCAAGTGCTCACGAAATAGTCGATAATTTTCTTAACATATTCGTGATTTAATATCTTACTCAAAACATATTTTTTTATGTAGATACTGATACAATGAAACTGCCAAATCGAGTTCGTATTGTCTTCATTGTAACCAATACATTTGCTTTTTTCCATGCTTTACAATTATATGTGTACCAATAATCAACTTTTAAAGTGTGGTGTTGGGTACTTGAAACAATTTTATTTTCAGTGTGATTTGTCTTTTCAATGAATAGATCCATTGTTGCTGTTTTTGTATTTTTTACTCGGGTAATACAACTGAGGACTATTTGACTCGGCGCGAAGTACACTGGAACATACTCTTCTCTTCAGTATTTTTACTAATTACATAGGACGTTAGTAAGCTATGAATTCGCGTCATCCTCTCAAATGAATTTAATAACAGAATCGCCCTTTCTCTGTTGTCATTTATTGCAGCTGTCTCAAATGCATTTTTATTGTATTGACCCAACTCTTCCAAGCGTGTGCAAATGTATCTGGCGAATTTGCGACGTTGAGTGCTGAGGGTAAACTTATCTCACTTTCGTTTCTATTATAATACACCTAGCGATGTGATTATTCAAAGCCTGATAATGGATTTTAACTGTGACGTGATTAACTAAAATAAAAGTGGGATTTCGAGAATTGAATAGCCAAGTTCTTTCTATTGAAATCTTCACCATGATAAATAGAACCCATCACTTAAACATGAACACTTAAATACGCAACAGTAGCATAGAGATGTTATTTATTCTAAGATATACTAAAGGCGATATACATCAGCGTATACAGCACAGATATATATTGTCTCAAAGATTCTGGCAACGATACAGTAGAGGCGTCCTTACGAGCTAATGAAGTCGCCAGCAAAGAATCGATTTTCAGTCAATGCACGCCTTGGTGTTATATTTTGTAGTTATTATTTTTATGAGAAAACAAAAGTCTGTTAATGGTTAATGTTATCGTAACTTAAGTACTTTGGCTTTCTACCCACTACTACTATCACATACATTAAGAGTATGTACACATACATTAAGAGTATGTACACATACATTAAGAGTATGTGTACTCTTAATGTAGAACTTATCTGGAAATTGATAAACGTTTCTGGTTTGATTAATAGTTCTCAGTTATTTGTCAGGGAAAGACGAACGAGACTGTATTACTTCCAGATGCATCATCATAGTAGAGCTACGAACTATATCATGCACTTCCTTCTGTTTCTGCTCCTCAATGATCGATTCAAATACACTTCTAAACGTACTATCACCTCCAAAACATTTAATATAATGAGTCAATCTCTTTATATGAATATTTTTTTTATCTGAAACGAGTGCTCAGTTAATGAGTTACTAGCCCTTTTAAATGAGCTCCATTTCTAGATGTCATCATTGTTTCCATTGTTGATGATCTTCGTTATCATTCTTGTTGTTTTCTAATTTACTGTGCTTAAGCCAGTCGCTTCATTCGACTTTTTGCTGACATTTTCAACATGATTGTTGTAGGTCTTGTAAATGTTAACACCGTTTCTGCCAGTCCATAACTATAATAATAATAATAACTCTGTCTACTATAGACATGAAGTCTGAAATTCTTTTTTTGGGGTGGATGTCTAGTCAATTACATCGACCCAAGTGCTCAAATGGTACTGATTTTAACGAACCTGAGAGAATGAATGGCAAGTCAACCTCCATGCATCTGAACCCAGAACATGAAGACTGACGAAGTGGAGCTACGTATTTTTTTCAACGGAGTAACTATTCTGCCAGCTAATTGCCATAATAATAATAATAATAATAATAATAATAATAATATAATAATAATAATAATAATAATAATAATCATCATCATTATTATTATTATTATTACCTTGTTTTGTCTTGGTATAAAAGATGGGCTACAGCAAATATTCTGCTCAATACCACAGATTTGTTTGTCAGTTGTGTGACCTTAACCAGTTAACTATGTTCCTTAGTGGCTGTCGATATGTGCAGCTCTGATAACGAGCAGAAGTAATGGGGGAGGATAATAGCCATGTGTTGAGAGGGATTCTTTGGGGTTAGAATAATTCACCTCTGGAAACATGGGTGTTTCGTTCAACATCCTTAAACAGCTATTCAGGGACCTTTTGAGCGGGATGGGTTACTCGACCAGAAGAAAATTCTAACTGGGCCCCACCTGCAAGGTCATGCGCTGTTTATCTTGATATGAGATCACCATGTCACGCACATATAGTTGTGATGTATGTGCCTAGTGTACACTTATCAGATGGGTAGTCATGATGGGTATACTGGGCTTCGTATATTTTACCCCAGTGTCACTTTGATGGCATGGACTGCTCTCTCACTCAATAATAATAATAATAATAATAATACTAAGAGGAAGAAGAAGAAGAAGAAGAAGAAGAAGAAGAAGAAGAAGAAGAAGAAGAAGAAGAAGAAGAAGAAGAAGAAGAAGAAGAAGAAGAAGAAGAAGAAGAAGAAGAAGAAGATGAATGATAATAATAATAATAATAATAATAATAATAATAATAATAATAATAATAATAATAAAAGGGGCTGATTACTACCTAACTCAGATACCAGAAAATTCCAAAATGGAAGAGATTCAAAAAATAGTGTTCCTGGAAATTGCTCATATCCTACGGAAAATATTGTCTTTGTAATCCAAAAATCATTCATTTTAATCTATAAATATTGTCAAAATTACTTTTAAATGTACAAACACTTTTTACTGATATCGTAAGATCATACTATCATCTTATAATCAAATTACTTTTAAAACAAACTTCAAACTTTATGTTTTGACAGACATTCTCTAGAACAATACTTTGTGCAAAATCAAAAATATGGTTCCCTAGTCATAACACCAATTTTCACTTCTAACTCTCTGTCCACTACTACTATCATAATGTATGTGTACTCTTAATGTAGAACTTATATGAAAATTGATAAACGTTTTCTGATAAGATTAATAGTTCGCTTGAGGTCTATTTACACTTGATCCAGGACTACAGCTCATTCAAAGAGACAAACTGCAGAAAAAAGAGTTTGACAAAAGCCGATGATACCTACTAACCGCCAAGGGGATGCAAGATCATGCCTCAGTACAAGTCTTCACATCAACAGGGATGCCCAATCCTCCACTCAGTGCACGTTGATAACAAGTATACCGCCTGAGTAACGGAACGCACTTCTTCCACATAAAGTGGAGGAGCAGCTACTCCAGTCCCGTAAGACACGAGCTGGGCAACGCACGATAGCTTTCTCTCGACGAATTTCTGGGTGAGATTGCCCTCGCTGCTCGTCACCTTGTTTCAGTTTTTTACTTGGAGATCTGAAACAAACCCACTTGATAGCACATGCATTATCAACGCACCAATGCAAACTGATTACAATCTTGTGAAGAAGTGACCTGTAAAACTTAGGAATTACGACGATGTTCAACTGGAAACATTTAAGAAAATTAAGGAATGTATCTGTCACCCCTTTGAAATTAACGTAGCTGGAGTGATACCAAAAACTTTCTTGGGATACTGCTGAATAAGATATTAGGATAGACATAGGTAATTTCTAGATAGCAGCAATTCTATGGTCTATACATATTATATTACTAGGACATTCTTTCACAAAATATACTAAGCTTAAACAAATTTCTTAACGTTGAGCGTTCCCGTTAGCCGTAAACACTCTTTGTAACGCTGAACACTGCAATGCACCTTTTTTCATTGGCTATATTTCTTAATTTTATACATTTTGGTTAACGATCATCACCATCGTTAACTTTGCACATTATCATATTTATATTTTCTCCAGGATGATCTGCATTCATGATTCAAGAAGAGAACTCGTGAGTTTTATCTTTCTTTTCTGGAAATCGTGAATAAGGAAATAAAAAATCCTTTTGTTCTTGGCAATAGAGACATCACAAATACATACATAGAGTTGTAAACAAAATAATTACAAATACATTCGAATATACATTATTTACATTTGACGGATATTTGTCCTCGTCTTGTTTGTTGTTAACACAACGTTTCGGCTGATATACCCTCCAGTCTTCATCAGTTGTCTTGGGGAAATTTCGAACCTGGGTTCTTATTCCTAAGGTGTTTTTCCAAGTTGTCGTTGCTGTTGTTATTATTATTATTATTATTATTATTATTATTATTTTCAGTAGTTTTATTTTTATAACGTGCTTTCACTTCACTACCGAGCGCAGCTCTGTGTACCTTGGGTATGTGCTGTGATTTGTTGTGATGCTCTGATGGTTATTGTATGGAAAGTGTTCTGCGTAGGATGTGTGCAGTGCCTAGTGGTGCAATTTTCTGTATGTTATATGTGTTTGTAAGTCCTGGTGTTTTTGTTATGTATTTGTCTGAATATTTTTTTATCATGCCTAATGCACCTACTATGATAGGAATTGTTTCTGTTTTTAGATTCCACATTCTGGTTACCTCTATTTCCAGGTCTTTGTATTTTGAAAGTTTCTCCATTTCTTTTAGAGAAACGTTGTCATCTGCCGGTATTGATACATCAATTAGAAAGCATTTTTTTCTTCATGATCTCTGACAACTATATCTGGTCTGTTGGCCTTAATTTCTCTAACTATGTGTATCGGCATATCACAGAGTATGGTTGCTTTCTCGTTTTCTGTGACCTTTTCTGATGTGTGCCTATACCATCTTTTTTCTGTTGTTATTCCATAATGTTGGCATAGCTTCCAGTGTATGTAGGTTCTAACTCTGTCATGTCTGTGAATATATTCCTTCTTAGCCAGGACTGGGCAGCCAGAGATAATATGATTTATTGTTTCTTGTCCATCTCCACATATTCTGCAGTTACTTGTTATATTTCTTTTCATTACATGTTTTCGGTAATTTCTGGTGGGGAGGCTTTGGTCTTTTGCTGCAATTAAAAATCTCTCTGTCTCTGCTTTGAGTCCTGAGCTTCTCAACCATTGCTGGGATTTTTCTTTGTCTATTTCTTTTGCGTTTAGTTTAGTCCAGTAAGGGGCTTTTCTTGCCATCGTTTTATCATGGTTTGTTGCTATTCTATTTTTAGTTTGGATTTCATTTGTTTTATAGCTTTTGTTGTTTCTTTATCTTCTTCTTCTTCTTCTTCTTCTTCTTCATATTTATTAGGTGGTATGATTTCTTGTTTGTATTTGTCAGCTTCCTTAAATACTGAGAAGTTTTTTTTTTGTTTTGCTCGTGTTTTGCCGCTATTTGTATCAGTTTTCCTTCCTTCTGAAGTAGATATTTTTGCAGTCCTATGGTGGTTATTTTATAGTAGTTTTCCAGCTGTATAAGGCCTCTACCACCTTCTATACGTTGTATATATCGTCTTTCTATGTCAGATTCTGGAGGATGCATCCTAGATCCTGTCATTATTTTTCTTGTTTTCCTATCTATTTTGGTCAGTTCATTTAGTGTCCAGTTATGGATATTGTAGCTATAACTTATAACTGGGACAGCTAAAGTGTTAATACCTATTATCTTGTTTTTAGCATTGAGCTTTGTTTTTAGTATTGATCTAACTCGTCTATAGTATTCTTTTTTTTATTTTCTCTTTCATTTGTGTGTGTTGTGTCTTATCTAGTTCATGGATTCCTAAGTATTTGTAAGTTTGGCTTTGGTCTAATTCTTTTATTTCATTGGTTTTATCTAGTGTGGTGTTGCTACTCTTAACTAGTTTTCCTCTTTTCATGGTTACTTTGGCGCATTTTTCTAATCCAAATTTCATATCTATTTCTTTGGTAAATCCATTAACTGTCTTTAATAGCGTTTCCAGCTGTTTGTCATTTGCAGCGTATTGTTTTAGGTCATTCATATATAAAATGTGGCTGATCGTTTTGCCGTAACATTTATATCCGCATCCAGTTCTATTTAGCATATCAGATAGAGGTGACAGTGCCAAGCAGAAAAGGAGTGGGGAGAGCGTGTCTACCTGGAATATTCCTCTTCTAATGGGGATGGCTTTGGTTTTCATGAGTCCCTCTTTTGTTTGGAGCTGTAGCACTGTTTGCCCTTTATTCATAGAGAGCCCTATGAATTTTATAATTGTTGGTGCTACTTTGTTAATGGCTAGTGTTTCGAGGATCCATATGTGGGGGATGCTATCAAACGCCTTTTTGTAGTCGATCCATGCCATACTGAGGCCTTTCTTCTTTCTGTGGCTGTCTTCAGTTATGGCTTTTATTAATTATTAGTTGATCTTTACAGCCATATGAGCCTTTGCGGCATCCTTTCTGCTCTTCTAGAAACAGGTTGTTTTCGTCCAGGTGCTTGTTCAACCTTTGCGATATCACTGCAGTAAATGCCTTGTACATTGTAGGGAGACAGGTTATTGGTTTGTAGTTTTCTGGTTTTGCTGTCTCATTTGATTTGGGAATTAAGATAGTTTTCTCCTTCGTGAGCCATTCAGGCATTGTCTCTGGCTCTGCTAGTATGTTGTTAAAGTTTTCAGCCAGCTTTTTGTGCATTCCTGTTAGATATTTCAACCAGAAGTTGGGGATCTTGTCATGCCCAGGTGCTTTCCAGTTGCTTAGTTTTTGCAGTGCCTGGGTGACCTCTTCAGTTGTTATGGGGGTCCAAAGTTGTTCAGATGCCGAGTTTGTTATTTTGATACTCTTTTTTTTTTGGCTGTTCGTTCGCCGACCATATTTCTCTCCAGAATTCTTCCAATTCTTCTGCCGTTGGTGCTGCAGTGATTTCTATTTTATTTTTGCCAAGTTCTTGGTAGAACTTTTTGGGATTGGAGATGAACTTTTTGTTTTGTTCAAAGAAGCGCTGGCGTTTCTCATACCGGCGGATCCTTTGTGCTTTGGCAAGGATATCTTGCTTCAGCTTTTCTTTTATCTCAGGTAAATCTTTTTCTGTGATGTTATATTTGCGGAGTATTTTTGTTTTCTTTTTGTTGCTCAGTAGCGTTGATTGTCTACTGATTTCATTAAGGATCGACAGATCTTTTCTCATTTTTTAAAATTTTGTTTTGGATGTTATTTATCCACAGGGTTTGTTTGGGTGGTGGTACTCCTGTTTGGATGGGTTTGAGTGAGTATCCAACTTCTTTTGTGGCTGCAGTGGCGGCTGCGTATACTAAGTCATTTAGCTTAGTGATATCGCTTTTTGTTTCAGTGGCTATTAGTTCCGTGACGACTAGGTTTATGCTGTTTATAATTGGTGTTGTTGTTTCGTCTATTTTGATTTTTGGGAGGTATGGTCGGTGGTCCATTTTGAGCTCTGTGGTTTTCAGTTCTTTGACTATTTTACTTTTTTATATTATCATAATATATTATTATTATTGTTATTATTATTATTATTATTATCATTATTATTATTATTATTATTATTATTATTATTATTATTATTATTATTATTATTATTATTATTATTATTCAAGTGACTGCCTGGAATCGAACTCGGAATCTTGGGATTAGTAGCCTGCGCTCTTAACCACTATGCTATATGCCCGTAGTGGTTAAGATCGGGCTAGTAACCCCAAGATTCCGAGTTCGATTCCAGGCAGTGACCTGAATAACGATGATGATGATGATGATGATAATAACAACAACATCAAAAAATACCATAGGAATGAGAATCCAGGTTCGAAATTTCCCCAAGACACCTGATTTATGCTGGAGGGTATATCAGCCGAAACGTTTTGTTAACAAACAAGATGAGAACAAATATCCGTCAAATGTAAATTATGTACATAATTCCTCATCTCTTGAATATAGAACTACATTCGAATATAATATGCAATAAACAGGAGAGTGTAAGAAATTCATACAACTACGGTCGAATGAAAAATTGATATAGAATGCCATTTACACCCCTCACGAATCGGTACAAAGTTTCAGCTATGTAAGGATGAGAGAACCTCAAATACTAAAACTCTAAGAAAATTGAATCCAACAGCAGAAAAAGAAAAGTATATATTTTGTTGATAGTCCAAATAATAATAATCCTTTCTAATATAGGTATACAAGGACTGAAATTTTAGGGGAGGGGTAAATCAATTACATCGACTCCAGTACTCAATTTATACTTATTTCATCAATTCCGAAAGGATGAAAGGCAAAGTGTACCTCAGCGGAATTTGAACTCAGAACGTAAAGACGGACAGAAGGCTGCTAAGCATTTAGCGCGGCGTGATAACAATTTTGCCAGCTCGCCGTCTTCAATAACAATAATTCTCATGATAACTGAATACCGTTAATAATCATTCTGGTGGCTGTACTGACATCGATGATAAATATGGTGGCCATGGTATTGGCATAACTGATGATAATTTTGAAATTTTCTAACCTTAGCTGTTATAATTTTTCCTTCCTGGCTTCCTTCATGAAACACCTGAATACTAACGCAATGTGTTGCCAGCAGGAGGTACTTCTGTGGAAATGTCAGTTTCCATGTAAATTTTTTATTCTGTCTCACTGCAGACATGTCGACTATCTTTATTTCCATTCAGAGTTATCTTCTGCAGGCAAGTCAGTTATTATCATATCGATAGAGGTGCATGACTTTAATTAAGCTGGTGATTTTTTTTCTATATTTATAAATAACACAATATACATTTTATATTTTCTAATTAATAACTTAATAATCATCTAATTAAAAAAGCAATTAATTGAAAAGTATATGATAGAGATATTATGCAACATATTTAGTTGATACTTGATTAACATGAATAAAATTATATTGCAAAATTACTAAATTACATTAATCAAATTTACAAAGGTTGTGGTGAATTTAATTATTTGTAATATAAGATATTGTAGAGAAGATTAGTTAGTTATTTTCAAAGTTGAAGAAATATATTATGGGTGAGCTATTTTATGATATAAATGCTATGTGACTGATAAGGCTATATATATTGAGTAATACATCCAATACAGGTATGCATATATTAATAGACGTTAAAAATATTTGCTTGATATAGTTATATGTACATGCAAAACTATTTCGCATGTATTAACAGCTACGATTTTAAACATAAGTGATTGTAAAACGTTATAAGTACTAACATAGAAACGCCATGTTTAAGAGAATGCGTTGTGCATACGTTAATATATCTGCGAAGTGGCAGAATCGTTGCCAAAACCGGGAAAAGTGTTTGGTCCATTTCTTTCGATTTTACGTTCTGAGTTTAAATGTTGCGGGTGTCAACTTTTCCTTTTACCCTTTCAAGGTCGATAAAATAAGTAACAGTTGAGGACTGGGGTTGATGTAATCGACTCATCTCGTCTCCCAAAATTTCTGGCCTTGTGCCAAAATTTGGAACTAATATTTCCATTTCACTGTATTAGCTAAATATGAGAATAGATATGATGGGTTTGAGACTGATACTTTTGTTTTGGAATCAAATTTCTTGGTAATTCATATAGGGTTGGAGAAAATATGTGGTTTAAAATAGTGGTACGACATATTTTTGGCCATATGTTTATGTACCACGTTAATTTTTATGTCTTTTATAACGCGCGTATATCTATATAGGTGTGTATATGTATGGGTACGCGCGTGCACTCGTTTGTGCGAAGTCAGTACTCAATAATATAGTAATATATTTATCCTAGCCTCAAGTGTTGCATACTGAGTTAAATGCTGCCATATGACAAGACACAGTAATGAAAGTAACGAAGATAACTATGTGTGTGTGTGTCCTTATGAGTGCGTATGCTCATATGTATGCTGGGTATATGCGTATGTTAGGCAATTAATCGGGAAATATAAGAGTAAGGAAAGTGAAGTCACCACAAGTTCTAGGTGTGTAGAAGAAAACCTAATTATGTGCATATCTAATAAAGAAAGCTATTTTATTGCAGTACTTAGAAAAAAGTCAATTATTAAGGTAATAGAATAGTGCTTGTTTATTTTTTGTGAAAACTGGAGTGTCTATTGTTATAAAGGATCACAACAAGTAAGGAAGGACAGCGAATGATATAGAAATTAATGGAAGTCTAATAAGTACAATCAGTTCAGTGATAAATAATGATGAAAAATAATAAAAAGTAAACAGAATGAATTTGTGTGTGTGCATGTGTGTGTGTGTGAGAGAGAGAGAGAGAGAGTGTGTGTGTGTGTGGTGTGTGTGTGTGTGTGTGAAATGTACGCGAGCGCACACGTACGCAACGTTTACTGGTTCGTATTATCGTTAATATATGTCTTGGGTAAGGATGGCGTGCTGGCGGCATCGTTATCACGCCGGACAAAATGCTCAGCAGCATTTCATCCGTCTTTACGTTCTGAGTTCAAAGTCCACCTTCGTCGACTTTGCTTTTCATACTTTCGGAGTTGATAAAATAAGGGCCAGTTCAGTACTGGAGTCGGTGTAATAAACTTTCCCTCCTCTGAAACTGCTGGCCTTGTGCCAAAATTGGGAAACCAATATATGTCTCAGGTGATCGATTTACTCCATCACCCTGTTTCAACTCAACGACTGAACCTTGAGTGTCTTGCTGAAGTTCCTTATGTTTCAAGCATTGGAGCTAGGTCTCTGATTTTAAGATAACTGACCTTCGTTTTGTAAGCGATATAAAATGTTAAAGAGATATGTAAGTTATCGAGGCTAAGACTGTATATTTATCGAAGTAATAAATTAGGAAGGCTGAATGAAAGAAAGAGGTATCACCAGGGTGAGAATAAATGGGAAAGTTAGATATAATTTTTTGAAAATATGTTTTTAGAGAAACCGAACATGGAAAATTTAATAGAGAGTCGGCTATGTCGGCCTAATAGCAAAAGGGTGAAGTAATTACTTGCAAACTAAGAAAGTTGAGGAGAATGTTATGTTGTCTAATGCATATAGAGATCGGTTTACTTCCAGCCTGGTTAGCTTTCTCACAAATTAGTAAATGTTTTCTTTCACGATTTCTGTATAGGAACACGTATTTTCAGCTTTGCTAACAACGTCTAGGGATATTCGTCACTGAGAAGACCAAATAAAATCAAAGCCTCTTGGATGTATCTTTGAGACAAAATATTGCCGTTAATGCCGTTCTATGATTGTATGCACATTAATGTAAGGCTCTTTTAAATGCATATGTTTGTACATTTTTAGCAGAATAATGGAAAAGAGTCCTTAACTTTTGACAGTGGTATTTTATATTTAATATTCAATGCAAAAACGACTGGCTAAAGGAAACGAAATTCTGATAGGATATGGATAATGTTTAACTTTGAAAAGATGTAACTGCGCAGATTATAAGTGTTGTAAATTGTCTGGCAAAATGTGTTAGAAATGCATTATATGTATGAGAACGATGATTACTAGTACGTTAATATTAATATTTAAATATTTTGAGTCAATCATTAGTACACATAGTTATATATTTTACTTTTTTAAAAAGATGTTTCATGGCAAATGTCAGCTAAGTGAAATGTGGGAGAACATATATGGCTGTACGAGAGATATTATGCTCTCTATCTAATGTAACATTTACTTGTCTAATGTTCGATGAACATTAGTATGGTTTTCAAAGGATAAAATTAAAGATTCAAAGTCATCATATTGTCTTTTAGGTTATGTGTAATCATCTGACCATATCAAAGGTCAGCTGAGTGAGAAATGGATGAAGAGATAAATCAATATTAAAGGTGATAAGTGGGAGAACAGATGTACAGGTGCTAATGGGAAACAACATTGTTTAATGTAATGTAATATTTGGAATTATTATTATATAAATTATTAGCCAATACTGTTTTGCTCTTTATAAGCTAAGAATTCTGTTGTCTTGGTCAGTTTAATTCGTAAAATAAGGAGACAGTTGCAGGTATATCATATTTGTAGTTACAGTAAGGTAGTTGTTGGGAATATCGAGATAGGAAGAACCGAGAATAAAGGCAGTTAGGTTTAGTCCTAAATATAGAAGTATAAGTGCATAAAATGTCGAGTGTTTTCAAAGATATTCCTTGTATTATTAGGAGAATTGTGAGGTACATTTAATCATGAGTCAAAGCATAAATGAATAGCTATATAGCTATATAGCTCATATAGTGAAGTGGATATTGAATTTAATACACAAGTATGGAAGGTTTTAAAGCCGTCTTTATGTGAACAAAAGTGACAATAATTTACGGTGTGAAACAAACTTTTTACAAAACTATTTTTAAAAGCGAATCATTATCTATTACACACTAATATAGACTAGTTTAGAAAATGATGCTGCAATAACAGGTTGTTCTTAAATGTATAACTTCAAAAGTAATTTTAGTATAATGGTTAATAAATATATTACAGCAGATGGGTTTTTTTACTCATAAAAATGGCAGAACACTAACATCCCGACATAGAGGCGATATAGCATAGATTATCCGGTTATCTACTGTACAGTTATAATTTAATTATTTCTCAGATAAAAGGTATAAAATGTTCGAATATTTAATTGTTTCGTATTTTATCGAAGTAATCAAATATAATATAAAATTGCTTAACACACATACTGGTCTGTACAACTCGTCCACGAATGTTATCTATTTAACATAACCACTAACAGCCAATATTCACTATTTTACCAAACAAATATATGTTTGCCTATACATATAAATTCTATAGCATAACATTCTCCTCAACGTACTTCATTTTCAGAAAATTGCTCCATTATTCTTATACATCATCTTATTATTATTATTATCCTTTTTCTGGGTCGATAAAATAAGTACCAGTTGCGTACTGGGGTCAACGTATTTGACTCATCAGGCTACCCGAAATTGTTGAGCTTGAGCTGAAATTTGAAACCATTATTATTATCATTATTATTATTATTATTATTATTATTATTATTATTATTATTATTATTATTATTATTGAGTGAGAGAGCAGGGCATGTCATCGAAGTGATTCTGGGGTAAAATATACGAAGCCCAGTATACCCATCATGACTACCCGTCTGATAAGGGTACACCAGGCACATGCTTCAGTGACATATGTGCGCGACATAGTGGTCTCATATCAAGATAAACAGCGTATGACCTTGCAAGTGGGGCCCAGTTAGAATTTTTTTCTGGTCGAGTAAACCATCCCACTCAAAAGGTTCTTGACTAAAGGTTGCTTGAGGAAGTCGAACGAGCTACCCATGTTCCCAAAGGAGAATTATTCAAACCCCAAAGAATCCCTCTCAACACATGGCTATGATGCTCCCCCTCCCACTACCTCTGCTCGTGATCAGAGATGCACATATCGTCAGCCACTAAGGAACATGGTCAACTGGTTAAGATCAAACAACTGACAAGTAAATCTGTAGTACTGAGCAGAATATTTACTGTAGTCCATCTTTTATACCAAGACAAATCAATGTACATGATAACACTTCCAATCAGTTAAGATCAGAAGCCACGAGAGCCACTGCCTGGTACTGCATCAGGGCATAGATCAGAAGCCACAAGAGACACTGCCTGGTACTGCCTCAGGATATTATTATTATTATTATTATTATTATTATTATTATTATTATTATTATTATTATTATTATTATTATTATTATTATTATTATTTTTATTATTTTCGTATTTTTCTGTCAAGATTGCATATTTCAGTAATTGACCAGTTAATGATGTTGAAACTGTAAATCACGACTGGTATTGATCGTTTCGATCCTGTTTCTCGCATTCAGCTCTGTCTAGAGTATTGCTCTCACCCTGCGATAACATTCTCTGCTGATCCTTTCCCTAATCACTGAATGCCTGATTCCGTCCCCTTCAAGTAACCCTTGGTATTTATAGCTCTCCGCTGGGTCTAACTCTTTAATGACATTCTGCAACTCAAGTTTAACGTGAGATGTTTCTGTCATTTTTCCTTTGATAAAGCTTTTGCACATTTTTCAAGGCCAGATTGCATTCTGATGTCATCACTGAGTTGTTTAACAAACGCCAGTAACCCCTTGAGTTTTGGTGGTGATTTTTGCAAAGAGCTTTAAATCATGCATGTAAATGAGATGATTTATATTTTTATTAAATTTTTTATAACCGTACCGTGCATCATTGAGCAATTTTGAGAGAGGCATTTAGGCTAAACGAAAGAGGAGTGGTTATAGTGAGTCACCCTGGAAAATGCCACATGAAATGTTTACATCTCCAGCATTTAGAGATTCATTGTCACTGTTCAAAATCAGTGTGGTTCTCCACGATCTCATACTTACAGAGAAAATGTTTCGCAGATTTGGCGCTAGTTTATACATTTTCGGACTTTTCTTAATCCAGCTATATGGTAGGCTATCAAAATCTTTTTATAGTTTATCCAGGCTATAGACAAGTTTTTGTGTCATTTGTGACAATCTTATAAGATCATCGTATTGATGAGCAACTGATCTTTACAACCATATGATCCACGTTTACATCCTTTTTGCTCATTAGGGAATATGCTGCTTTCTATTAAAAAACTATAGGTATATTCAGTCAGGACAGATGTTAGCGTTTTATACATAGTAGTTAAGCAGGTTAGGAGTCTATAATTTTTTGGTTCATTTGTTTCTTCACTCTTTGGAAGCAGGAAAGTTAAACCATTAACTAGCCAATAGGGTATCATACTAGGGTGTTGCAAAACAACGTTGTAAATTTCTGTTAGCAGTTCATGGTTCTCTGTGAAGGCATTCAACCAGAAGTTAGGAATGAATTTTATCCTTTCCTAAAGACTTCCATTTGCTTAACCGCTTGAGAGCAGATCTTATATCTGCTACCTTGACAACCTCTCACTTTTGCTCCTCTAAGGAGTCTAAGTCTGTAGATATTCTATCAATCCAAGGGGCCTTTTCATTGTGTGTTTTTTGGGGGGTTATCATCATCATCATCATTATTATTATTATTATTATTATTATTATTATTATTATTATTATTATTATTATTATTATTATTATGCTGGTAGTGTAACATAGATGACACCTTATAAACTTCAGCAATACACAACAGTTCTATTTTATCTAGTTTTACTCAAGGTTTTTTTAAATTATAACTGAATCACCTAGAATACAAGGTGCATTTCAGAAGATTTGAGATTTTCTTTTTTTTTTGAGACTGGCACTTGTAACTGCTCTAAATTATTGTAATTTTAGTATACCATTACTATACATCTAGCAAGCTAACCTGCCAACTTTTGTTATTTCAGACTGAAGGGGACAGCTGTAGCAGCACTTTAAACACAATAAGCACTGCTGGTCACAATCATCTAGTTTGCAGAATGCAGTGCGGAGGTTTGGTAGCTCGCTATGCAATAAAGTGTTGTGTTAAACTGGGCCAAACGCTAAAGAAACTTAATAAATGCTTCAGATTGCTAATGTATTAAATTCCTTGCTGGTACATGAGGTTCAAGGACGCTAGAGAGGTGAGAGACAAGATGTGTGGAAAGTAGAGAGACATCTGATCATCAAATCTGGTTGGGAAACTTCGCAATCTTCTGGATGATGAGGATCTTCTGTCTTTAAAGAGAACAAGCATAAAGTTGGTGTGGAAACCGTACATAGAATTATTCATAAAGATCTGAACATGCACGAAATTTGTACAAATTTTGTTCCCAGAATGCTCATTGATGATCATCCTGGTAACCAAATACTTGCGAAAGATGGTTATCAAAACTGCCTCTCACCTACCTTACAGTGCAGACCTTGCTCCTTGTGACTTTTGACCGTTCCCCAAGCTGAAGGAGACACTTAGGGAGAGTTGTTTTAAAGATAAAGAGGCTATGACAAGGGCTGTGGATGCCTTCATTTTGAAGGACTTCAATTGGGATTTCACTGTGTGGCTGGAGAGCTACAATGAGTGTATTGAAGTCAGAGGATCCTAATTTGAAGTAGATTAAAGTTTTGTACTTCTTCGCAATTAATGTCTGAACTGAAAAAGACCAAAAAATTCTGGAATGTAATTCGTAATTCTATAATACATATCCGATCCCTTTGAAATTTTCTATTTACTAATTATAATATTCCTAAGCATACTCTTAGTCACAATATCTTCGGAATCTATTCGACCTTAAGTTAACTTGATTTACCAAGAACGTATTCGTTATATTTGATCGTGAGAATAAATGTATCTTCCATTCTACTTTTCTACAAATTTCTTTCTCAAATACATATGATACATCACTCTCTACATCGAGAACCATAGTTTCCATAACTTCGAAGTATATTCAACAAACAGCTTAACGGTAATTCACAAGCACGCACACACACACACACACACACACACACACACACACACACACACACACAAGCATACCCACGCACGTGTGTATGTATTATATATTCCTTTCTAATTTTGATTATTATTTATTATCTCCATACACAATGTATTACATGCTATTCCTTTCTCCGCGTGTTTTACTCCATTATAACCACACAGATTATAGTTTTCACAGAATGAGAATGCTTCATTCTGTTACTTTAAATAGTTTTCTATATGTTTGCAATTACATAAACCCACATGTTTATTTTTAATGATATACAGTAATCTTCTGAAATAGTCTTCCTATTAAAAAACACATTTAACTACTTAATATGAACATACATTTGTCTAAAATCTACGTCTTTCAGTTGAACGAATTACTTTCTTTCTATCACATACTTACAGTGATATATTTTATTTTTTCGCCCATTAAATATTTCTCGAATATTCTAGTATTCTATTAATCAATTAAGAGGATTCATTGTGAATAATTCTAAATTAGGATGCCTCAGTTTTTATTTTCCAACCAAAACACCTAACCTGCCCACAAAATCCAACATACATATTTCGCACCATATAATGATGTTACAGTGTCAATATGTATGTATGTATATATGCATGTATGTGTCATTAGACTGTTTACATATCTTCTCCATTACTTTCTTTTTAAGCCTGGTACTTAATTTATCGTTCTCTCTTGCCGGACCGCTAAGTTACAGGAAGGTAAACAAAACAACACCAGTTGTCAAGCAGTAGGGGCGGGGTAAACACAGGCACGAAGACAAACAGAAAGTGAGAGAGAGTGAGAAAGAGGTATACAACTGGCTTCTATCAGTTTCCGTTTACCAAATCCACTCACAAGGCTTTGGTCGGCTCGAGGATATAGTAGAAGAGATTCAGTGGACTGAACCCTGAGCCATATGATTGGGAAGTAAACTTCTTACCATGCAGCCATACCTGCACCGAAAAAGATTCCTTTCTTTCTTTACTTTCTGCCTAAGTCAAAACTCACACCGTCTCCAAACACAGTCTCTGATGTAATGAAGTAATTTGCTTGTTAGTTCAACAGCTTATTCTGAATATATGGAAATGTAAGACAGACAGAAGGAGAAGAGGAGAGTGAGGAAAAAGAAGAGATAAACAAGTAAGAGAAAGGATAATTCAGAAGACCATATCGTTCAACCGAAACATGGTCACTCAGCATATTGAAAGCAACAGCTAAATTTCTTGCAAGCGCACACTACTTTCTGGGAGATAATGGATGGGATTATTGTGACTGTAATATCGTTCATTATATATTTTTTTCAGTACTACTTATCTGGAAATATGACAACAAAATTTATCTCGTGGTCTCAGAGTGTAGACACTTCTTATCAGACATAACAACCAAATTTCCCTCAAAACAAACCCTGCTGTCTTAAATTACAAAGCGACGTATGGAAGGTTTTCTCCCGCATATAAAAACCGTCAAGATAATAAATCTATATGTACGTGTGTGTGTGGGGGGGATTTATATATCTACTAATACACACACACATACTTATGTATATATATATATATATATATATATAATATATATATATATATGTACATACATATAGATATATATGTAACTGTTGTGCAGTACAGTCAACACCGAATGCAAATAATATACATATATAATAATAAACATATATTAATATAGAATGCTGAGTAAAATTGGGGTTTACATCTTAGTGTAGGTTCATCTTTTCGGTTCTTAAGTTTATGATAAACTGTTTGAAAATTTTGCTATAACTTTCTTTTTCTCCTGTTTTGTCAAGTGGAAAGCTAACATTTACAACCGAAAAACCGTGCCGAATTGTTTTTGCATTTGTCAGGTCAGGGATGTTGTTTTCAGCTTTTTGCTTCACTAATTTTCTTATCATATATCAGCCGCAATGTGTTCATCTTTTCCTATTCCATATTGCTAAGGCTACTACAGCATACGTCATAGGGAGGTAGCATTTGGAGAGTATTCCCTCGTAGTTAGCTATGAGTAAGGCGGGGGTTTTGCATAATCGACATGTTTGTAAGCTGGTATGTTTTGACTTTCATGCAGACTGGAGATTTATAGCTTCGAGATAACATCTACGTATCTCTTCCAGGTGTGATATTATAAGCTGCTTTGTAATCCATACTAGTCTTTTGAAAAGCTATATCCTCTATATTGTCTATGTTTTCGTTCTAAGTTCCCATATACAGCCTCTGCAGTCAGCAGAGCTATATTTTGATATTATGTTTACTAGGTTTTCCAATATTCATCAGAGAGAAAATTGTCTTAGCTGCTCTGACGATGTTATTATTTTTTGTGCTTATTTGCTTGCAAACCAAACATTTGTTGTGCTTTCTCAGCTTGTGATGCTTCAGAATGCGAAACGTGTCCTCACAGGATGCTAATACAAATTAAAAGCCAGCCTATGTCTTTTCAAACGCTGCAAACATATTGTTAATAAATGCAGTAACTCACTGTTTTCTCAATCCTCTTTCATGATGGGACAGTTTTTTTTATAATTCCTTTAAGGCACGGTAGACAATTTTCCTTACCACTGCATTACAAATACGAAAAGACCAATATAATTTTTTTTGTATGCGTGTGCATACGTACGTGTGTCTCTGCGTGTGCATCATGATTATAATTAATATGTCTGGCGAAAATTTCTTAAGAATATAGGCGCCAGTTTCTCTCCACGGTTGAGTAGCAAATTAAGAAAATCTTACTTTGTGTCATTCATATAATGACTGCTTTAAGAATTAATGCAAATGTTCAAATTTTCTTCGCAATCAACCAACTTATGGAAGCAGAAATTAGAAGCAACGGCTAAAAAGTTAATATCATTCAAAAAGATAATAAAAAGCATGAAAACAAGAAAAAAAGAGACAATTTCCATTTTTCAGCATCTTGTCCCGATTTTTCTACAATTCCAAATGTGATGGAAGTGTATGAATTTATTTATTTTATATTTTCTTCTTTATTTCTTTGATTTTAGTTTTTTTACAAATAACCGTTAAGTTTGCTAATATAATGCTTAAAATATTTTTAAATTGCCTCATTCATTAATTTTTGTTTTCTAATTCTTTCCGCAGTTTTACTGGATTTTATTTTTATTTTAGATATAATCCAATAGTGTGTTCCATCATCAGAATAAAAATGAAATCACTTTATGCAAAAATTCCTCATCAATAATAATTTTTATTAGAATTTTTTTGCTTAATTTGATTTCATCTGTTTATTTGTCTATTCATTGGAATTTTGTTGTTGTTTTTTGTTTGTTTAGCTTGAGATTTTTGGTACTGTTGTCTTTGTTTTCTTTCCTTTTCCTGTATTTGATTTTAAACAAAATATTTCCGTGAAGTGGGATTTCTTCAACCACGACTGCTCAACACTAATTTTCTATATTTCCTATTAGAAATAAATTTAACATCCATTAATTATTGCATTATGGCTAGCTTGAGAGTGGTTAAATGGCGGACTGGTAATGTATTGGATAAAATGCATCGTAATACTTTATCAAGCTGAGTTCAGATCTTATTGAGGTCGAATTAAATCCTTTTCCCTAACAACCCCCATCCCACTTTTGGTATGATAAAAGCAGTTCAGCCCTACCACTTTTATCTTACTCTGCATCTAAGACTAGATTATTACATTTTTCTCTTACTTTTAAGACATGAGGTGAATTTCATTGCTATATCCAGCAGTTCGAACGACAACATAGAAGAACTTTCGTTTGTTTGTAGACTTTGACTTTTAACTTTCGGTGCCTATAGGAAAAGTTGGGTCAATTGATTATATTTATACTTTCCCTGTTTTTCCATGTATCAATACAAAAAAGCCTTACATTGAATGATTAATGGTAATACAAATAGAGTCCTGTATTAAAAAAAGAAACTTTACGCACTTCCAGGGAATAGAAATTCGTTTAGATTTGTCAGTATTTGCAATTGTGTCATGTAATTTCTTGTCAAAAGATCACTGAAAAGCGGAGCCCGCTTTTTGTATTTTGTAAACGGTTATTAAAGCTGTGTAGATAGCCAAAACCGTAGTTCTTAGACAAAGTAATCCACCAAGCAGAGAATACGATGGGCTGCTGAAAAGTTTCTGGTTCTAAGGGTGTTGCGAAAGGCCTGGTTTGAGATCCAACCTTCCGAGTTTTTTTACAGGGCTTAGAAAAACTGAAGGACCGCTGCAATAAGTATGTGAATCTGAGAGAGGAAGATGTTGAATAAGATCACAATTAACTGATCCTTCTGTATTTTCTTTTACCCAAAGCCTGGAATTTTTCAGCACCCCATCGTAGAGGTTTTATTTTCTCTTTGTCATCCTTTACCTTTTCAACAAGAGATATTGTGAACGTAAAATATCTTTTCCCGACATTGGTCAATCCGCCTTTGCTATTGGCTCCAATACATTACGAACTGAACACTTCCATCAAACTAACGCAGTATCTGGTTAGATTCTCATTAACGAGGAAAATATAATTTACGTGAAAATTGTCCAACACTTCTCCCATAAATTTCCTGTTATAGAACTTACTACATTAACCTTTGCTGATAACACTGCAACTTTAAATGAAAACTACTCGACAGCTCGAAAACAACTAGAAAGTTTTCATACATCTGCAAGAGTGAGACTAAAAATCATAAATTAACATAAGTAATGTTTATTTGGTAACCTGATGCTCACAATCATATATTTTGCTTCCAGGGGTTCAGCTTTTCATTGTCAAACATTTTTGTTTTTTTCGAAATAGCATAGAAAGCAGTGCGCATACTTTATTCTGTTGGAATTGTTCTGTCCGGGAACAGATACCTTAGAGTAGGAACAACTCACCATGTAAACAGAGGCACAAAGTGACAAATGTTTCGCTAATTTTCAGCAATAAATTCAACTACTCTTCTCTGTTTATGTAAAAAGGGCAGCTACTTACTAAATTTGCTAAGTGCAGGTTCACTATATGACGAGTTAGTGGGTTAAGGCAATCCCTATTGTTAGTTTCGAATGAAATCAATCCCATGTGCATATTTGTGAAAATAAAAATTGTTTGTTCGTGTACAAAAGTGAGAAGGTGTTTTTACTATGACAATTGTGTATTATAGCAACTGTGAATGTGTGTTTGTGCACATTTGAAGGTGTTTGTGTAAAAGTGATGCTACATGTTGTTTTAATTTTTTTGAAATCGCTGCTTTATGCGTACATGTTTGTGTGCGTGTGTATATTCGTGTATGTGCGTTTTAGTGAAACAATATATACGCGTGATTGCTGAGAGCGACTGCCTATGTGTGTATTAGTATGGATAAGAAAAGGTATGACTCCTTATATCCTAGTGTTAGTCTTAGAATATGTGTAACTAGATTTGAATCTATGTGTATGAAAGTTTTATTATGTGTGAGGGTGACTGATGAGTATTTCTTGTAATTATAAACTTTCGCTATTTCACGATTTCCTTCTATGTTTTGACAGTTTTATTTGTAATATACTTCCATCCATCTTCGTTGGAAATATTGACGTAGAAGTTATCGAAGTCATATTTTTTTATACAAACGGTAGTTTTCTTTTTTTTTTCATTGATTAAAAGCCGCATACATAGATATGTGAAATGTATTTAACTAAAACACCGTTCATGTTCTTCAAAAAAAAAGTTCCGTTCTTTCTGACTTCTTCACCAACTGGCAACTACTACACTGAAAAAAGCATAGTCATCGTAAGTGAAAACATCCTGTATATTTCAATAAAGCACCTAACAATTTTGCATGTGACATAGACGAATACCTTCTAAAATTGGACATGATTGAGAAGACTACATTTATCTACATTGAAGCCTAACGCTTTAGAAGGATTTACCTAAGAACAGAAATATTTTATACGAGTGTTATTTACTATAATTGAAATAACTAAGGATAAACAAATAGTTGGAGAAAATAATGGTATTTATTATCATCATCATCACATTAACGGGTATGAGAACATGAGAGTAGAAGAGTAAGAGGGGAAGAAAAGGAAGTCGAGGACAGGACAAGAAGAGGGAAATAGGGAAACAAAGGAGAGAAGAAGAAATGACACCTTCTCATTCTTAAACATACAATAGAAGCAAAAACAAATATTTCTCTTTCCGTTCGTGAGAAATTAATTCTATCTACAATCTATATTAAGTTGTTTTGTTTCTTATATTTCTCATACAATTATCGCTTTCGCTTCCTTTGAAGAATACAGCTTGATGGCATATTTTTACCATTTCAATAATAGTAAATAATGATCTATTTTTAATAGGCGGTGTTATTTCGCGGGAGCCATAGATGCACATGATAGTTGCTGCTTAAAGGAATCACGAACAACTAAGTGTATAGAGTAATTAACAAGTAGCTTACAAATGCTTACTAATCAGTAGTTATTTCCTTTCAACACCGCTGTATTGTGTGATTGGTCAATACACTTATTTTCCAATAGCCTTATTACCCCCTCGTTTTAAAGAGATAGCATAAATGGAATGGCTCATTGTCGAACATCGTAGTAGCATATATTTAGCGATTGGTTTCCTCACAAAAATGTCTATCCAAGTCCTTCAACTTCTGTGATAGATGTATGTATCTCAGATGTGAATGGGATCTGATCTGCTGTAATTAAGTATCCACTACATAGACGATCGAGAGATTAAGTTCGTCTTTGGATAAAATACATAGTATTATCATGCTAAATACGTAGTATGATAAAATACATTCCAACAATGACAATGTTATCTGCAGTTGTATTATTCTGATATCTTAATATGACTGCTTTTAAGACGGTAGTGTTTGATTTGAGGGAGATTTAGCTATTGATTATAACATATTCAACGACTACGCAAATACTTTCTCAGCTGGTCGCGACTTTTAGGTTTTTAATAGTGTGTGAGATTATGCAGTCAAAAATTTTCTTGATATGTGGAACCATTGCTTCACCGTCGTAGAATGCTATGTAATATACCAAATGGATAACACATATATGTAGCAAATGAAAGAGAAGTAAAGAAGGGCATTATCGGAGCAGGAATATGTCAAAGTAGAAAGGACTAAAAATGTAAATGTATCATTATGATCAGAAAGACATATTTTAATCTGGCCAGTATAGAATATCCGACTAGCATATCATCAAACTTTCAACACGTGCGATATTCCGGCTTGATATTATATGTTTAGTAATATCACTTATTTGGGTGATCCTATTCCTGAACCGCAATTATCAGGTTCTTCGTCATTCAAAGATACGCTTTGGCCTTTGGCTATCTCTTTTGCCTCTACTGTTTCGAATACTATTTTAGTGGACTCTGTTCATTTGAACTGGCAGATATCATGCCATCTTCACACAGGCACTTCTGCCCTATTCACCTCTCTTCTTATTACCTTTGTTGTGTTCGGCTCCCCCGGTCTTTCACTAACCGCTATATTTAGTCTTTCCTTTCGAGAATTTCGGCCCGTAGGAATCTCTTATCAGCTCATCTTTTTCACGTGTATTGTCTTTAAAAGATTCGAAAAAGAACATTAATGGCATGAATCACATCGGTTTAGGAAGACCAGCAAAGGACCTAGGCGCACCCCTTTCTATAGACACAGCATGTAAATAGTGCATACATACACACATGCACGTATGCATGTATGCATGTCTGTTTGCATGTATGTATATATGCGTGTGGAGTCTCATACAATGTAATAAAGAGAATGTAAACAGGAAATCCCATATAAGAAACAGAATAAAAATATATCGAGTGTAACATTTTGCAACAATTTGCTTTCATCATCTCAATAACTAAAAGAATAATATTCTTTAACATGATGATATTAAATCGAAACTGTTTCTAAAGTTTGTTCGGTGGCGAATAAATGAAGTTGAGAGCAGATGTGATGGTTTAAAAAACGTGTCGATAGCCAAGAACATGTTCATATCTTCTTATGTTTACTAGATAGTTTAGATATGACAGACAAAAAGAATTCTTTTTCTTTTCCTTCACAATGATGGTTTTTCCCATGGTGAACCGCTGCAGCCTCTGCACTTGTTCTACCAGAACCATATACTGTCTATTAATCTATCTACCTGCCTACTTATCATTTTGTCCTTTGTTCGCCACTTCTCTCCCTCTCCATCCCGCTAACCCTGGCTTTTTCTCTATTTCTCTGTCCTTATAAACACTGGAAAACTCTACACAGTACACCACATGTGTTTTGAAAAATTCAATTTTACGACTGTAAATCACAAGACAGTCTTCTAATTTCTTTGTATTTACTTTCGGATCTTTACTTTCTTTAAACTATCATATGCTAGAGCATCTTCTCTATGGTTTAAATTTGTCTTACCCATCACAGTGAAATCCGTTCCTCAACATTGATCTTCAATATCTGATGGATCTGTTTTCCGTGTCGGCTCTTCTGTATTTTCTGTGAAATACCTTTGTTATTATTTATGTTGAATATAAGGCGGTGAGCTGGCAGAATTGTTAGTACATCGAAGAAAAGGCTTGGCGAAGATGCGATGAATAAGAAAATATAGAATATAATTCAGTTTGGCATTTTTTGCGTTGAAACGGCGAGATTGTCATAAATTATTTAGTTAAGGTATCTTTAGACATCACATAAGTGTTCCCTAATATTCACATTAAGGGCCTAAAGTAACGTTTTTAAGGGAGGGGCCAAGTCGATTACATCGACCCCAATTCTCAACTGATATCTATTTTGTCAACCCTGAAATGATGAAAGATAAAGACAACCTCGGCGGAATTTGAACTCAGAACGTAGGGACTGACGAAATACTGCTGATCTGTCGTCCAGCCAACACTCGTAAATTAACTTCTTGAAGCTTAAAAATACTATTGGGTGTATTGCGGTGATGTCTCAATGTGACGTAAAACTCTGTTGGATCGCATAAAGATGATCTCTAAACGTTTCCTCTTGAGAATTTGCCTGTCTCTCAGAATACCATGATGTTTTTAAATTAACAGTAGGAAATATTACATAACAGATTTACGGTATTGAGAATTTCTGAGTGAGTAAATTTTTTTTTTCTCCCCGATATTGTGACGCCAGTCTATTTCTCATAGTTCAACTTTAATTTCAGACTTATATTGGGATTTTGATATTTCGAATTTAGAGCCGTTTTCATTGGCTTACATCGAAAATTCTATGATTTATTGTCCTTATTAGAAGAGTCTACTTTCAAAGTTAAACCAAAATAACTTGATACATTTGTATTTATGAATAATGGGAAAAGGCTGTTGACCAGATAATAATATAGAATGCGTGTTTTTTAATAAATATGTAAAGCCCTAAAGTTAACTTCGAACTTAATTAAAAATATGGATATTTATACTCAACGAACACAAGAAGGGAAAGTAGAAGGTTACTTCTCCTTCACTGTGCTAACTGATCTAGTTTGCCAAACCTTGTTGTTCACCACAAATTAGATTCTTTATAGCGGCTTGTTCGGGACTTCACTTGTTGTGCATACAAATCCTATTAAGAAAGATTAATAATTGGTTTCCTCTTCATGTGGGCGATACAATATGAAACAGTAATATATAAACATCTGTTAAGACAATTATAGACCTACAGACCCTTACAAAGACTGTACATTCTATCTTGTCGAAAGAAAATATTTAAAGTGCATGTGCTGTTGAGATAACATACATATATTTTAGATAATTTACAGCAGCAAACATTTATAATCGCCTGATTTAACCTATTATCAAAATGCTAAATTTGTACAGTTTAACGTTTGATACTTTCAAATATTATTATACCAGATACCTTTCATCTCAATAGGATCGATGGAATAAATACAAGTAATATAATGAAGTAAAAATCAATCGATTATATGACCTGTCTTCACGGAAATTAGTTTGTACCAAGCTTAGAGAAATCTATATTTCAGTAATTATGGAAATTATCCTTATTTAAATTGTTATTGTCCTAGCAATCATTTAACAATTATTCACACTTCGTTAGATTTCCAAAATTATAGTAATGAAAATTTTAAGATGTTTACAAAACACATCAATAGTTTATATATCTTTTAGACAAAGTATATTTATGCAAATTCTTCTGTAAGCACAAACAATGAATGCTTGTTATTTCACTTTAAGTATCTGGTAGCTATTCATCTTAACTGTCATTAACTATTCAACACCCGGTTTCATTCATTACCTGTAAATTAATCAGCTATTTCTCGTGAATAAAAGCACATTTATATAAAATAGAAGCCTTTTAACATTCACATATTGCACAAACAATATAAAATGCATAAACAAAAAACAAAATTATGAACCGATGAATCTAAAACAAAACCAAACAGCACAATGTAATAAACAGTTTTAATATTTGAATGATTATTCCACACGTCATAATAGCAATACCACCATCATATTTGATATCTTTTGTGCAATAGCACGTTAAGCACAATCCATCATTTCAGAGAATAATAACCTCTTGGTGAAACCAGTGAATGAAAGAAAATATTTAATGAAAACTGGATAGAAATTCGAGAGAGAAGGTAATGATGCTTCACAAATATGATTATATAAAATAATTAACATTTTGAAACTGATTTTAAATAAAATCACATTTCTTGAGTAAAAATAATGAGAAAGGAAACGATTATCTCGGGATGGTTTTGAATTTTGTCTGAAAATTGTCTATATTGAATAATCTCCCACTTATTTAATGTAATTGATAGACAGAAACCATGTGGTCTTTCATGAGGGAGGCTGTGCCTTCCTTGGGTAATCACAAACACACATACACTAGCATGCTTGTATATATAGACATAAAATGCGTGCATAAATGTAACATAGATGCATATCCACACATACACCTTTTAAACATGCGTATACTTATATGATGAAGCTATATACGCATGAGTCTTCTCTCTTTCTACATCACCGCTTCCATGGACGACACATAGGTGGCTTCCATAATAAACTATGTTTTCTTCATGGAATTTTCGTGGTTGAACGCATACTAGGTTTCTTGTAACCTCTATTTTCAACTAATTTATTTTATTTCATAAGGCATTGTCTTATCGGCTGGACAAATCGTGTGTCACACTTGTCTGTGTAAAACGGTTAAACCCCTTGGATTTATTTAGCCGCATCAAAGACAAGAGGAAGTTCATCCAATGCTCAACAAACTACACCAATCCACTACTCTAGATTGGAATATCATAAAATCGACCCGGAAAGAGAAACGGCTAAGTTGACCTCAGTAGTTGAAATCAGAACTTTAAGATCTGAAACAGATACTGTAGTGGTTATCTCCCTTATTAGTTTATAACTAATAAATCAAAGCTGACTGAATATAAATGAATAACATTTATACACCAAATTGAAAACATTATTTAAGATTTTAATCCGAGTATGAGGGTAGAAATGACTTAGCAGACTTCTTACTAAATTTGGATGAAGTACCATTCGTGACGAAGTTCATGATAGTCTTTTTAGTGCACAAAGCCAAGTTGTTATGGAAGAGATAGCAAATTGTTGATGGATGGGGTCGTGCTCATTTATACAAAAATTAGACTTTATTTATTTTATTCAAGCCACAGCATTTTTTTCACAAACCATATGATTGACAAGTTCGCTTTGCAATAACGTGATTTCGGGTTCACTCCAACTGCGCGGCACCTTACAAAAGTGACTTCCACTACAGACTCGGGACGAACAAAACCTTGTAAGTCAATATTGTGAACAGAAGCTGGAAGTCTGTCGTGTGTGTGTATCTATTATATAAAACCCGTTCTGTCTGTCTGTGTGTGTGTCTTCTCGGATCTCGGGCATCCTCCATCCGATTGCGCTCAAATTGGATATGTAGATACCGACGGTATCAGGGCGTGTATGAGTCTTGGACAAATTACAAAAATCGATTCCAGGTGAGAATGCGATCGATAAAGTGAATAAAATCGTTTTTCTTTGGAATAGAAAAAAACCCTATCTTTATTTCTCCTTTTGCTGGTGTCTCAAATTTAGGTTAAATCAGTGTTTCTCAAAGGGGAGGCCTATAGGACGGTCTGACAAGTTGTTTTCAGAAACTTTGGTTTAAATATTTGACAACTCAGCACCGTCCATTGGACAGGGGGCGTTTTGCTCGTGTATATATATATATACGAGGGTGTACACAAAAGCAACTGGAAACGTTCTCTGTGGTGCAAGCCCCCGTTGTAGATCAGGTTTCCACCGGTAGAAGTCACTTGATCCGACCCTTGAGCATCAGGCTTCCAACTGGGGCCGTCGTGGGAAGTCGTGCTGCCACGTAGTGCATCTTTGTTTTGCAGTGCTTCACCCCTGTTCGTCAATTTTTGCGATGGCTGAAACGAAGGAACATCGTGCTTCCACGAGATTCTGATTTTGCTGGGGAAAACGATGGCCAAAACAGTAGTCTTACTTCAAACAGCTTACAAAGATGATGCCATGAGCAAAAGACAAGTTTACGATTGGTTTTCACGCTTTAGGAATGATCATTTGTCGATTGAAAACCCACCTCATTCAGGGTGACCGTCGACATCCCGATCAAATGAAAACATCACGAAAATTAATGAACCAACCGATCTTGGAGGACCATCGCCGAACAATTGGCGAACTTGTTAATAAGACTGGTATATCCTACAACGGACACACCAGCGAATTTTGAGCGAGGAATTGTGAATGAAAAGAGTTGCAGCAAAATTTGCGTCTCGCTTGCCCACGGAAGATCAAGAGCCGTCACGACTGTATGCGTGTCGTGAACTGAAACAACATTTGGGAGTCGATCCGAACCTTCTTCCGAAAGTTATCACTGGTGACGAAAGCTGGCGTTACGGCTACGACCCTTAAACGAAGCAGCAATCAATGGAAGCATTCAATGTTAACATGTCCCGCAAAAGCGCGTCAAGTGAAGTCCAATGTCGAGACATTGTTCCATCGTTGCGAAAGGAATTTTCCACATAGAATTTGTTCCTTCTGATCAAACTGCTAACCAGACATTTAACAGTTCTGAAGCGTTTGCGAGACGCGGTTAAACGAAAAGGCCCCAACTAGTGGCAAAGTGGAGAGTGGTGGTTTCGTCAAGACAATGCGCCTGCGCATACCGCTTTGAGCGTAAAGCAGTTTTCGCCAAAAATAACATGACCTACTCTCTCTATTCGCCCGATCCTGCTCACTGCGACTTTTTCCTGTTCCTCCGAATGAAAACAGGTGTCGAAGAGGTGAAGAAAGAAACGACGCAGGCATTAAAAGGCATCACTTCGTAGGAGCTTCGAACAGTGGAAAATGCGTTTGGACCGATGCATTGCTTCAAATTGAGAATACTTTGAATGTGTTAAACGTATAAACATGTAAAACTAAGTGAATAAAATATTACAAAATTCTGGCTTCTTTTGGGTACACGTCGTGTATGTGGATTGCACTTAGGAAGTTCCCCTCTGAGGCACAAGTCCAAGCAAGGCTGTTTATGGAAGACCAGCAGTCGCGCATACTTACTAGCCTCCCTTCTCCAATGTTATTTAAGGGAAAAGCAAAGGCCGATACAGCTTGCCACTAGTTATATCGCAACTCATTTCTACAGTTGAGTGGACTGGAGCAACGTGAAATGATGCGTCTAGCTCAAGAACACAACACACAACCCACTCCAGGAATCGAACGCACTACCTCATAACTGTGAGCCCGACGACCTAATCATTGAACCATGTGCCTTCACGCACACACACACACACACACACGTATATATTATTTGTGTATGTGTGTGACTTATGCTCTCCAGCCCTATTTGACAACTGGTGTTGGTTTGTTTACTTCGCGGTTTGGGAAGAGCATCAGACATAAAATAAGCACTGGAGTAGATTGTTTTGGTTACTCTACAAACAAAGCTCCAGCATGGTCACATTTAAATGACTGGGACAAGTAAAACAGTATGTGTAATATACTTCATCTAAAAATTACCCATTGCACCAAATTTTAAATATTACCCTGCGACCAGTTCGAAGCTCCAAGAAGCGTCAATAAAGTCTACTTTACGAGTAATTCGTTCGCTTGCCGTCCTAGATTTAATTCCTGTCATGAGGAAAACAACATGCAATAGACCATCTGCCAGCCCAGAGGATGAATTCACAATAAAACAGCAATAATTTCGTAAGATTTAAATGGTTATTATTCTAGCGCACAGACATGGATTAGTCAAGAAGAATTGTAACGGACTACATCAACATCGTTTCTGTTATTGGTATCGATCGATGCGAAACATTTATCTCTGCATAAGCTTTATCAGCATTAGAATTTGAATGACTTATGGAGTATTTCAAAACTGTAACATAAATATAACCTACACAGATTGCATATCAAAGAGAGAGTCGAGATTGTAATAGGTCTCGATGCTATATAGATACCATAACGGAGCTTCAAATGAGAGAAGGAGAAATAACACCAACAAACAAAACAAAGACGATAGCAATGACGACAATGGTGGCGACGATGGTGGCTGCGATGGTGACTTCAGCGGTACAACAACCACGATTTTACCAATTTTATCAATTTAGTGTCGTAATATTAATTTAATACGTTGTAACGTTAGTTATCCTATGTGAATGTTTAGTCAATTATCTAGTGCTCAACATGATAATCAGGAAAAATATATAAAAAGAAAATGCTGTTAGAGATGTCAATTCAACATATAGATTTTTAACCGTATGTGCCTTACTATTTCAATAAATAAAGGACGTATATTTACTAAAGTAATATTTTCATGAAATTTTACGACCAAATATAGAATTCTGACTATGGACATAAACATAGCTTTTATCAAAGCTGGTATAAACACGTATTTCACCTCATTTATCATTATAATGCTGTTCGTATGTGAATTTATGCTTCTGAAGTTTGCACATAAAGACTCTTCCACAGTCAGCGCATTATATTGCTGCAGTCATACGATGACGATTCTTTACGTTTACTCCCAAAAGTGACAGTAAAGGTGAGGAAACGTCTTCATCTATACGTGTGTGTGTGTGTGTGTGTGTGTGTGTGTGTGTGTGTGTGTGTGTGTGTGTGTGTGTGTGTGTGTGTGTGTGTGTGTGTGTGCGTGTGAACGAACTATTACAGAACATCCTCGGCATAACCTCTCGTGCTCATTCTAAAACTTTATCACTTTGTAATTGCACTTTCACCATGAAGCGAAAGTGCAGTATATGTTTTTATCACCCTTGTATCTGATACGGTCCCTATTCGGGGCCATGAATTGATGTTTAGAACAGGGCAAAGCGTTAGAGGCTCGCGCCGTTTTTACCATGGATTGCTCTGGTATTGCAATACTTCAAAGAAGATAAATGGAAAATCATGGCGGTGTTCTATTATGATTGCAGTTCAATGACTGAAACAAGTAAGACACATACACACACACACACATATACACACGTGACTATTAGATGTCACTAATTAGACTGCACTTCCCCATATTGCTGTAGCTATTGAATAATGCCACCCTGCTGGTTAGGTGAGCAGGCCGACATTCTCTTTGAAAGGAACAGAACGCTAGTCTATCGCACAGGTACATTTTACATGTGAGGGTACTGGAGCAACGTGAAATTACGTGATTTGTTCGAGAATACAAGATACCGCGGTTCACGGAATCTTGAGATCGTGAATGCAGCACCCTTACAACCAAAGCACGAATCTTAACACACGCACACGCACACGCACACACACAAACACATACACACCCACAGACACACACACACACAGCACATGCACATATATATATACACACGCACACCTACACACACATGCACGCTCATCCCCCATACACACACAAACACACATATATGTGTGTGTATGGAAGAGTGGCTTTGTGATAAGAAGTTTGCTTCCCAACCACATGGTTCCGGGTTCAGTCCCATTGCGTGGCACCTTGAGTAAAAATGTTTAATTGTCGTCTGCTGCGCTCATGTTCCATTTTTGGAATTATGTGTGTGTGTGTTTGTCTGCATGTGTGTGTGTGTGTCACCACTGCTTGACTATCGATGTTAGTGTGCTTATGTCCCTGTAACTTTGTGGTTCGGTAAAACAGATCAATAGGATAAGTACCAGGCTTAACAAATAAAAAAAAATGTATTGGTGTCGATTCATTCGACTAAAATTCTTCAAGTCATTCCTCTAGTATGGCTGCAATCTAATGAGTAAAACAAGTGAAAGAATGGAAGAATATATATTTATACTGATGAGACTACGGAAATAGCGGAAACTGACCAACCGATATAAGGAATTCTCCACCGGTGTTTTCGGGCGATTACATTCCCTGTCACTATATATGTATACAAATATGTACTTTAACTACAGCATTAGAGCATTTTAGCTCTTGTTTCTAGCAATGTAGGTCTTCTAACACCCTTAGTAATATTTAGTGACAATTATAGTTTTCCTTTTGGTAACACATTGTGCACAGATGTCTGTATTTAATTTTTGTACACACATTAGCAATTCGCAAACTCATCCATAGATTTTTAAGGTGAATACACATATGCCGATAGAGAATTAAGTCTAGAAATAACTGAATCGGGACGAGGACAGGGAAATAGCCGAAACTGACCGATCAGTATAAGGAATTCTTGACTGACGTTTTCGGTCGATTAGAGTACCTGTCAGTTTATATGCTTTGACTACCGCATTAGAGCATTTTAGCTTTTATATCAAGCAATATAGGTATTCTAACATTGCTAATCATACTTAGTGACAAATTTGTGTGTGTGTGTGTGTGTGTGTGTGTGTGTGCTTCTTCACTAGTGCTTCAAATACTCGTCTATTTTCTCTGTGTTTCTCAGTTTGTTTCCCTGTTACATAGATTCTGTTTACCTTGATCTTTACTTTTGTTTCTAGTGTTCTTTTGAAGCCATTGTGCAGCACCTCTTCTTCCTCTGATTCATTTTGAACATCAATTTCGTCATAGGATAAATCATCGTCCTCATTCCACAGTTTGAAGTCGATCAATTTCTCTGAGAATTTCTTTGCCTGTTTGACCTTCAATTGCCTGGTGTATATAGAAACGTCGTCGCCTCACTTCTTAAGTATTATCTTAATTCCCTCTCTTAAATTTCAATCAAAATTTACTTCCGACCCCTCTTTATTTACAAACGTCTCCCCATTACAAATACACTTTAACACCATAAGCAATTTTCTCTACTTCTCTCTCTCCCTCTCTCCCTCTCTTCCTTCTCTTCCCTCCCCCTCTCACCTTTCTCCTCTCTCTCTCTCTCTCTCTCTCTCTTCCCTGCAGTTTATAAATGGAACTAGCTGCCAAGAAATCGTTATATATGCAAGTCAGTGTCTGACTGATTTAAGCCCTCAGGAAAAGTGGTTCTATAAACAGTCTCTTACAAACACCTTATGCTCTGTCTCTAAAAAGCACATGTCATAGTGGGTTGGGTTTTCGTCTCATATTCAGAAAGTCATTGGTTCACTTCTTGGCCGGGGCAAAGCGTTGTGTCCTTCGGCAAGGTACTTCATTTAACATTGCTTCATTCTACTCAGCTGTAATGATTAGCTCACATGTAATGATGCAGCTCTTACTCCTATCCTCGACGTTCGCTTGAGTCAAGAAGGGGATGGTCTAGATTATGTCTATGTCAGCTCATCACTATATAGGTACTTAAAACATCTGGCAAAGGCATAATAAATGTTACCACGCCATTTTAGACGACAAGTGATGACTGGCGGTGAAGGAAATTCTGTAAAAAATCATTCCTGATGAATCTGTAGCGAGATGAAAGCGCTGAATAGATAATTCTCCAAAATTCTGACTACATCCTTTTTCCTAATATATAAAATCTGTATACTACTTCAAACAATCTACACACACACACAAATATAACGCAAGAAAGAGAAAATCAAAATGGTGAACGAAAAGAAAATTATATTAGAGAACTCATATATGTGCCCAAAGGCATAGAGAGGTGTGTGTGTAAGAGAATGAGAGAGAGAGAGAGAGAAAGCGTGTGTTTGTTTGTGTGTGTGTGTGTGTGTGTGTGTGTGTGTGTGTGTGTGTGTGTGTGTGTATGTTTGTGTGTGTGTGTGTGTAGCATGAAATTCAGTATGTGGAATTGATATTTTGGCAAATAACCATCATAATTAATATTGAGCAAGTAACATTGCGTATCTCAATTATTTTCTAGGATAAAAAAATTATGTAAATGGTTCATTCCAAATGTTCACAGAATTATCTGAATCTGCCTTAAGGGGATAGAGAATATAAATGCATAGCTGTAATTGTTTTACATACAAGCATATCGTTTTACTTACATAAGAATCTATACACATAAAATTGCTGTAGAAAGAGAAAACAAAATGTGTTTATCACGATTTTGCTCTCTGCTTAATACTAAATTTAGGCTGATTCCAAACATGATAATAGTTTTTCTCTATCGTCAACCATTACCGACTTACAATTATAAATCTGATTCGTATTTTTAATTTTAAATCAGTTACAAAGTAGAAAATAGCCCTATCACCTCCATATCAAACAATTATGTTTTTCTATTTCAGATCGTTTTTTAGAATTGTGAATCAACTTTATGGAATATGACAAACAGTGGAAACAAAACTGTGACAGTTACATCCTGTTATACAGCTACCAAGTAGGTATCACACAAAGTTGTGAACGTGTCAAACGCTAGGTGGCATATAAGGTACTTTCAAATGCCTATTAGTGACCACGATAAATCTTGGGGCTCTCATTAAATATGTAGAAGCTATCAGCCTAGTAGAGAGCTGAAGAAACACCACACTTGGTGTTATAAAGTATAGTGAATTAACGGAGAATAAACTCATCGGAATTCAGACTAAAAAGAAAGGATTAAATAGGTTAAGATTTTAATACTACTATGTACTGGAAAATATACAGAATTTGCACCATATGCTGATTTTCGTGAAGATTTGTGTTACTGCCAAGACGGGAATTGTTTGTTCACAGTACTTGGACTGAAGCATGACAACCCAACACTAACTGTCTTTTACTGTACAACAGAGAAACATATTCATCTCTAACTCTTTTAATACATGCCACAAATAAAAGGTTACGAAAATCTTAAGCATTATTTTCCAAAATCAACAATGCAGGGGTGCATAGTGTTTTCAATATGCTTGTTTTTATGCTTGATTTGCAAAATGAATGTATAAAATATTAATGTTTCCTTTGTTTACGAGATAGGAGAGCTATTGGTGGCCATAGTATATAAATTTCAGTAAGTACCACAACAGAAATTACAACCAGGAATGATAAATGATGATGTTGTCAGGGGGCCTCTTGTAGAAGCTGAAAATGATTTATTACTTTATATAAGATTTGGATTGATGAAGTAGATTGTAAAGCCTTATATTTTGAAATTGAAATTTTCGAGGAGTTACCTGTTTCCAAAGCTCTCTGAGATATCAATGCAAGATTGGCAAATTTGTCGGATCTCAAATGAATGATTTGAAGTTAGAAATCTCGGAAAAACGATGAGTAGTGTCCAGGATCTATTGGAAATCCTTCTTAAAATAGTGAGAACGTGGACTTCCACATGTATGTAACAGTACATTTTTTGTATTCGCATCTTTAGTTTCTTCATGTAAAAATATTGAGATTATGTCTGTGAAGAGTACAGTAGAATATTTTGCTATATCAGTGGAGAGAAGAAAGGAAGGTCAGAATTCGGGGGGCCTATATCTGGCCTTGCTTAAAAAAGATGAAGGTACGATTTTAAAAATTCGTTTAGTTCTTAAACTCTTCCATATTGTCTGAGTTTGTCAGTCATTTTCTTTGTCAAATTTATTTGGGAAATTTTGAGTGGATTAAACATAAAATTCTGAATTTTGTCTAACATTTTACTTTGAAAAATAGCTATTTGAAATAGTTCAAGCAAATTAAGAAGGAAAATTATTTATTTTTCTCTCGACACCAAGCCCAGGCTGAAGGTCAAAGGCGATATATCATATAAAAACATGAAATTATAAGCGATTACATAAAATTAGTATTATTTCCGAAAGCATCTCTTGTATGTGGAAATTAAACGCATTTTTGACCTAAGTACCAATAAATATTCAGACAAGAAAATGTGCTACCTGGTGCAATAATAATACTTTCTAACATTAAACAATACATTATGTGGAAATGCTGCGTTAGATTTAATTGTCTCCAGTATTTTTCTAGTATATAAATATATATCAATACCCCGGAGTGATGAAACAAGTTGATCACGCCTCTAGTTGTACTCAGAATATAAGGTACGTAACAAAAAAACGCTAATAATAATCCTTTCTACTATAGGTACAAGGCCTGAATTCTTTTGTGTGGGGGGAGTGTTATAGTCTATTACATTGACCCCAATGCGTAAGTGTTTCTTATTTTATCGATTTCAAAACGATCAAAGCACGGTCAACCTCGACAGTGTTTGAACGCAGAACATAAAGACCAACGAAATGTCGCTAAGCACTTTGTCTGTCGTGTTAATGAATCCGCCAGCTCGCCGCCTTAATAACACTAATAATAATAGTTCTAAGTTTCCATCATTATGTTCTTAATAATTCTTAAATTTGCCATAATGCAACAAATTGTTTTAGATGCAGTACAGTCGTTTATATCCACCTTAGTACTTTACTGACAAATATTTTATTGACCACCTGCGATGTTTGAAGGCATAGTTGGGTGTCACTATTAGCTATGACCGAAAACGATTTCTGTCGGATAGCAGAGCAGCTCTTGGAACTCTAACATTTTCGGAGTTCCGACTGTTGATCTGGAAATGAACATCTCCATAGCATACTATTATTGTTCTTGCTATTCTTATCCTTTGGCTTCTCCAGCCGTTCTAGGCAAACAGCTCTTAAATGACTCTACTTTTTTACTCTCAACAACCAGTAGTAAAGTGTATGTCCGGAACTCCAGGATATTTTTGTTACGTTGAGACGTCATTTATGGCAATGTTGATCATCTGCTCATATTTTGTCACAAAAGTAAAGGATAATGTCATCACCGATTGCTTTTATAGAGACACTCGCATTTCAGCATTTCATCGTTTCCAATATTGTAGCATTAGTTATTGAGGAAGTGTGACACTAAATCAGCTGATCTCTTCGCTTTGAAACCAAAAGAATTTTACATTGATGGGATTAAAAAGCTTGTAAATAGATGGAAGGAAATCATAGATAATCAGAGAAAGTACACTGGAGATTAAATGTCAATTAAATATAACATTTGATCACTTGTTTTCTTTATTCAAAATTCGGACAGAACTTATGGAATGACCTGATAATTCAGGTTTGGCATAGATAAGAAACAACTACAACACCAATAATTATAATCATCTACCCGCAAAGGGTTCGTAAATACAAAAGAAATAAACATCAAAAGCGTGGGGTTTATAATATATATGATGGGACTATTTTAACCCTGTTGTATTGTAGGAGTAGATTCGAGGTAAATAACACTGGGGTGTAAATTTAAGAGCGATTTCAGATCAACTGTTATATCTAAATGGGGACTAAGGCGGCGAACTGGCAGAAACGTTAGCGCGCGGGGCGAAATGCGTAGCCGTATCTCGTCTGCGGTTACGTTCTGAGTTCAAATTCCGCCGAGGTTGACTTTGCCTTTCATCCTTTCGGGGTCGATAAATTAAGTACTAGTTTCACACTGGGGTCGATGTAATCGACTTAGTCCGTTTGTCTGTCCTTGTTTGTCCCCTCTATGTTTAGCCCCTTGTGGGCAGTAAAGAAATATATATCTAAATGGGGACGGCTTGAAGTTTTTATACGGATTATGCACAAGAAGCTCAGTTTAATCAGGAGCCAAACGAGATAACAATCATAGATAGATAGATAGATAGATAGATAGATAGATAGATAGATAGATAGATAGATAGATAGATAGATAGATAGATAGATAGATAGATAGATAGATAGATAGATAGATAGATAGATAGATAGACAGATATTTGCACATGCATACTGAGGAGGGTATGTAGATAGGTGATAACATCATCGTGACACTCCGTCGGTTACGACGATGAAGGTTCCAGTTGATGCGATCAACGGAACAGCCTCCTCGTGAAATTAACGTGCAATTAGCTGAGACACGTGTACCCTTAACGTAGTTCTCGGGGAGATTCAGCATGACACAGAGTGTGCAAGGCTGCCCCTTTGAAATACAGGTACAGCAGAAACAGGCAGAAAGAGTGAGAGAAAGTTGTGGTGAAAGACTATAGCAAAGTTCACCACCACCCCCTGCCGGAGCCTCGTGAAGCTTTAGGTGTGTTCACTCAATAAACGTCCGGTCTGAGAATCGAAACCGCGATCCTATGACCGCGAGTCCGCTGCCCTAACCACTAGACCACTGCGCCTCCACGGTGATAACATACGTACATACATAAACCACAAATGTATTCATTCGAACATTTAATCGCTTTTTGTTGGCTCGAATTCGAAATGGAAATAAGCACGGTTGCTGATAATTGCTAAACTGGGTGGGAAGAAATGGTACAGAGGGAAGGATATGACATTTCACTGCGTCGTTTAGCGATCAACAGGATTGTTTCGGACTTATTCCGAAATCGTAAATTCACAAAACCGAATTCTCTAATTGGTTCGGCGGATTTACTATGTTACATGCACAAGTCCATTCAGCTATTGTACAGAAATATCTTAATCTTCTAAAGTTTGCTAGCAGACATTAATCCTTTTGCCATTTCTGTAATCACTATGGGAAAACATTATCTGCCTATCATGAAATGTCATTCTAACCTCATTTTATATAAACTAGCCCTTTCTTAGGTGGTAGCAATGTCTGTTCAAATCCAGCTTCAATCGGATGTTTCTGGCATCAATTTATGGCAGTTTGTGAAAGGAGATCTATTGCCTTTTAGCTCGAACCGAAATATATCATTGACACTCAAGGATGGAATCCTTCATTCTTCTACATCTTAGTGAGAGCATTTCCCTTCGTATCAGAACATTTATTATTATTGTTATTATTATTATTATTATTATTATTATTATATTATTATTATTATTATTATTATTATTATTATTATTATCATCATCATTATTATTATTATTATTGAGTGAGAGAGCAGTCCATGGTATCAAAGTGACACTGGGGTAAAATATACGAAGCCCAATATACCTATTATGACTACCCGTCTGATAAGGGTACACCAGGCACATACATCACAACCATTTGTGCGTGACATGGTGATCTCATATCAAGATAAACGGCACATGACCTTGCGGGTGGGGCCCAGTTACAATTTTCTTCTGGTCGAGTAGTCCATTCCGCTCAAAAGGTCCCTGAATAAGGATTGTTTAAGGATGTTGTGACGAACCACCCATGTTTCCAAAGGTGAATTATCCAAACCTCTAAGAATCCCTTTCAACATCCACAATAACAAGAACAGTTCTCTCTTTAACATGCCACATTTTTTGAAGTTCAATTTCCAGGTCTTTATATTTATTTAATTTGTCAAATTCGTTTACAGATATATTTTTATCATTGGGAACACTTACATCTATTATCCTACTAGAATTTTCTTCCTTGTTTTTAGTAATTATATCTGGTCGATTAGTGTTAACTGGAAAATCCCAGAGAATAGTGACATTTTTACCATCAGCGACTGTCTCAGGAGGATATGTAGTGTTTACATATTTTCCAGTGTAAATACTGTCCTACCCTATCGTGGTGATTTTTGTATTCGTTTGGTGTCAGTACAGGACATCGGGAGACGAGATGTTCTATTGTTTCGTCAAATGTGTCGCAGAATCTGCATTTAGGGTCATAATCACTTTGAAGAATGTTAGCCTGGTAGTTTTTTGTAAGCAAGCTTTGATCTTGTGCCTCCAATATGAAACCTTCAATTTGTTTCAGTCCCCAACTTCTCAGCCACTGATCAGCATTTCCACCTCGAAGTATATACTGTCCATGCAGAGGCTTCTAGTCCCACCGTTCCTCAATTTGTTTCTACTCGCTCTTTTTCCAGTCTTGTTTTGTGGCAGTAGTTTCAGGTTCTTCATCTATTTCAGGGTGAATACCAAGTTCCCTTGCGAATTTGCAAGCTTTCTTGACCAGAAAATGTGATTTTTTGCTGCTTCATGTTTGCACACAAGCAGCAGCATTCGGTCCTCTGTACTAGATAAGTACCTGTTCATTGCTATATTATTATTATTATTATTATTGTTGTTGTTGCTGTTGTTGCTGTGGTTGTTGTTGTTGTTGTTGTTGCTGTTGCTGTTCTTGTTACTGTTGTTGTTGTTAAGAACATACTATAATATAC
>NC_042998.1:126909895-126917395 GCF_006345805.1 Octopus sinensis | reverse complement strand
TGTGAACTAATGTAAGAAATTGTTTTTTGTAATTAAAAATGTATTGATTTCTTTAATAGTTTATTAATTGTTTCTGTTTCCAGATTTTTTCTAAATAAACATGCTTTATCGCTTAACAGAAGACAAAGATGAACTGAAATCAAATATTATTAGCAATTTAATAATGAAGTTCAAATTTCTTGTTTATTGCCAGAAGAATTTATAGTTTGGCAAACACTTAATAGATATGAAAATAGATAATGAAATTTTAAGAAAATTTAAATAAGAATGGTAACATAAAAGTTTAGGAGATATTTGTTTTTTGTTTTCTTTTGTTTTTTTCGTAATTTTCCTTATTCACCTGCCTTTCTAACTGTTGCTAGAAAAGCGAGTGAATGAGAGGAATTGTTGGAGTTAGAACATCATTAAGCATATATCTCAAAAATTGAAAATACCGTCTTTTTAGTTTTAAACATGAACAAAATGAGATCATACTTCAGTTTAATGAGATTTAATGGTCATATCTGTCTATAGAAGGATGAAATAACGGTGCTGCTAAATATCGTGGCCTCCGACTAGAGAAGAATAACAGCAATTGCTTCAAATTTGGGGCGCAACGGCCAGTAGTTTTGAGGGGTAAGGGGAGTTCATTGCATCGACCCCACTTCTTGAAAGGTAAAATAACCAACCGCGAAATGATGAAAAGAAAAGTCAACCTCGTCGGGATTTGAACTCAGAACATAAAACCGGAAGAAATGCCACTAGACATTTTGTCCACTGAGATAATGATTCTGGCAACTTGCTGCCTTAATTTTTCTAGTTTTGGTACAAGACCACTAATTTCAGGGGAGGGGTTAAGTCGATTACATCGCTCCCAATGCTCAACTGGTACTTATTTTATGGATACCGAGAAGCTGAAAGGCCAAGTCGACCTCGGTGGTATTTTAACTCAGAACGTAAATCAGCAGTGCCGTTAAACATTTTGTCCGACCCTCTGACGAATAGCTAACTTACTGTTTTAATAAAAATGATTATAATTATTATGGTTTCATATTTTGACGCAAGGCTAGTAATTTCAGAAGAGGGTAGGTTGATTACATTTACGCCAGTAAGGCGGCGAACTGGCAGAAACGTTAGCACGCCGGGCAAACTGCTTACCAGTATTTCGTCTGACGTTACGTTCTGTGTTCAAATTCCGCCAAGGTCGATAAACTAAGTACCAGTTATAAACTGGGGCCGATCTAATCGACTTAATCCCTTTGTTTGTCCCCTCTATGTTTGACCCTTGTAGGCAATAAAGAAATAAGGTTACATTTACCCCAGTATTCAACAGTTAGTTATTTTATCGACCCCAAGACGATGAAAGGTGTAGTCGACCGCGACTGAATTTGGACTGGAAACGTACTGACAGGAAAAATGCCACTAAGCGTTTAGCCCGGTGTGCCAACCATTCTGCTAGCTCACTGCTCTAATAATAATAATTATAATGATTCAATAGTAATAATAATTTTTCTACCATAGGCACAAGACCTGAAATTTGGGGGGAGGGGTAACTCGATTACATTACCGTTAAGCAATAATAATAATAATAATAATAATGATAATAATAATAATAATAATAATGATTTCCAAGTCAGCAATATCTGGGAGGGAGTAAGTCGACTGCTTCGGCCCCAGTACTCAATTGGTACTTATTTTATCGACCCCGAAATGATGAAAAGCAAATTCAACCTCGGCAGAATTTGAACTCAAAACGTAGCGAGAGACGAAATACTACTGATCATTTCGCCCGGCCTCCTAACGATTCTGTCAGCCCGCCACCTTTGAAATGATAACAACAACAACAACAACAACAATAATAATAATAATAATAATAATGATAATAATAATAATAATAATAATTTCCTTTTATTGTAACAACACAATTAAATGCACGATAAAAAACTATGGAAGTAAGCGTATACCAATATATATACACTGCACAACTACAAAAACTGTAAACCACAGCATAACTTTTAAACTTTTAAAAAGAAAAGAAAAATTTTCTGAGCATTCGAAAATGTAAACATTCTTCCCTTTGCAAAAATCTTTTTTTTTTTTTCCAAACACAATTGAACTCAGAAATTAAAAGGAAAAAAAAAATTATCGAGTGAATATCAGAAAATATGCGTATGTGAATATACATATATATATACATATGTGTATAGGTATATATATATAGCTGGATTGCTTTTCAAGATAACGCTGGTACTAGTAAACAGATTTGACCTTTTCCTGACCCAAAATGTCCTTTGTCCACCATCTGATGAATCTATTTATAGAACATGACCACTCTACCGTGGTGATGGTGATAGTGAGAATAATAATAATAATAAGCTACCGCTGTGACTACACATAAAACAATGTCATTGATGATGATGATGATGATGACAGTGATGACAGTGATGATGATAATTCTTATTTTATATTTGTTTATTATTTTTTTTTTCTCGTATTTTATTCTCATTTTTTCGAACTAATACAGCGAGAGTGAACCTTTCATAAGTTTAGAGAAATAAATGAATAAATAAATAAAAAGAAGGGAAAACTATGCCCGGAGATAAAACTATCAACAACAAAAAATACAGACGAATACAGATCTGCTAGCCTTAGGAAACTACGCTACGAACAATGTTTACGTGCAGAAAATCCTAAACTGACAGATCCGTCTCTTAATGTAAGAGTCGAAGCTCGTCATGCTTCAAGGTCAACAAATCAAACAATAAACCGCATTGGTCATTACGCGGATTACAAAAGACCACGTACCCGAAAATTGCACCAAAGTCTGATTGAAAAATCAGCTACTGGATCAAATCTTCCCGACACACAGGAGCTGGACGTACCCCGCAACTGGAATATTCCAACAGATGGCCATCCATGCTCGTCACCAAACACTCAAAAGAAAAAGAAGGAAAAATGGACTAGGGAAGATAATAAAGAAGTTCTTGCAGCCTTCTATCATGCCATATATTTCCCCACAGATAAATCGAACACTATACAAGCCTACATAAACTGGAGACAGAAACACCCTGAAGTAAGACCCTACATAGACAGTAACAAACTTGCCAACGTCAGAAGAAACATTATAAAAAAAAAATTACTGACTGAAGTAGAGACTGATCAAATTAAACAAGCAGTAACGGATAGAATGAACGAAGCTGCAGCTAAAGAAGATAATACAGAGGAAATAATTATAGACCAGCTCAGAGCTAATACAAACGAAGTAAGGATTGAAAGAGTTAGTATAAGTGATAGGCAAAGTGAAATACTCCCTGAACCAAATATAAACACTAAGACAGATGAACATCAAATAGATGAAGAAAGTCACACAAATATTGACCCGACAGAACTACATGAGCTAAAAAGTCAAATCATGATTGAATGGATGAAAATTAAAGAAACCAGTATGGATGAACGTGATACACTCCCTAAAATACGCAAATCTAACCAAAACATGAAAATAATTGGTAAAATCCGGCTTGCACTTAAGGATATAATTTCAGCTAATGTTGATATCACAGATCTCAACCACCTATACTATGCATCCGCGAAAATCTCAACGATCCTATGTGGTGAAAAGATTAGAAAACGGCAACATTTCCACAAAAAGCCTTCTTGGCAAGAGCGTTTGCAACAACAAATTAAACTATTTAGATCTGACATTGAATATTTGAAAAACCTTAAGGTTCATAAGACTACCAAACCTGCAAAAACCCAAAAACTAATGAAAAAATATAATATGAAAACTATACTTGATATTGATGCCACCATAGAAACCATCAAGCAAAAGGTATCTGCTAAAGCTGCCCGCATAGCGAGGTATGAAAAGCGTATTAGATTCTACAGGGACAACAACATGTTCAAAAATAACCCCAAACATTTTTACAGGAAGATAGGAAAAACAACAGTTACTGTAAAGTCTGTACCATCAAAAGAAGAAGTGCAGGGATTTTGGAATAAAATTTGGGCAGAAGAAAAAACACACAGCGAAAAGGCCCCCTGGTTGATAGAATATCTAAAGAACTGGACTCCTTAGAAGAGCAAAAGTGGGAGGGTGTCAAGGTAGAAGATATAAGATCTGCTCTCAGGAGGTCAAGCAAATGGAAGTCTCCAGGAAAGGATAAAATCCCTAACTTTTGGTTGAATGCCTTCCCAGAGAGCCATGAACTGCTAGCAGAACTTTACAATGATGTTTTGCAACACCCTAGTAGGATGCCTCCTTGGTTAGTTAATGGGTTAACATTCCTGCTTCCAAAAAGTGAAGAAACAAATGAACCCAAAAACTATAGACCCATAACCTGCTTAACAACTATGTATAAAACACTAACATCTGTCCTGACGGAATATACCTATAGTTTTTTGACAGACAGCAGCATATTCCCTAATGAACAGAAAGGATGTAAACATGGATCCTACGGTTGTAAAGATCAACTACTCATCAATAAGATGATCTTAGAAGATTGTCACAAACGACACAAAAACTTATCAATAGCCTGGATAGACTATAAAAAGGCTTTTGATAGCCTACCACATAGCTGGATTAATAAATGCCTAGAAATGTATAAGATAGCACCTGCTCTGCGAAAATTTTTGTCTGCAAGTATGAGATCATGGAGAACCACACTAACTTTGAACAGTGACAATGAATCTCTAAATGCTGGTGATGTAAAAATTTCATGTGGAATTTTCCAGGGTGACTCACTATCACCGCTCCTCTTCTGTTTAGCCTTAATACCTCTCTCAAAACTGCTCAATGATGCGCAGTACGGATATAAAATGTTTGATAAAAATATAAATCATCTCATTTACATGGATGATTTAAAGCTCTTTGCAAAAAATGACCAACAACTCAAGGGCTTACTAGCGATTGTCAAACAATTCAGTGATGACATCAGAATGCAATTTGGCCTCGATAAATGCGCAAAAGCTACCTTTATCAAAGAAAAAATGACAGAAACATCTAACATTAACCTTGACCAGCAGAATGTCATAAAAGAATTAGACCCAGCAGAGAACTACAAGTATCTAGGGGTAATTGAAGGAGAAGGAATAAGGCATTCAGAGATGAAGGAAAGGATCAGGAGAGAATGCTATCGCAGAGTAAGAGCAATACTCAAGACAGAGCTGAATGCGAGAAACAGGATCGAAGCGATCAATGCATTAGCCATACCAGTCGTGACTTACAGTTTCAGTATCGTTAACTGGTCAATTACTGAAATATGTAATCTTGACAGAAAAATACGAAAACTGTTGACAATGCATAGAATGCACCACCCTAAGGCAGACACAGAACGACTTTATCTGCCAAGAAAAGAGGGAGGCCGTGGACTTTTACAACTGGCAATAACAATGAAGATTGCTACAATTGGCCTAGACACCTACCTGAAAAACTCTGAGGACTGGATGTTAAAACTTGTCTCAAAACATGAAAACAAGAAAGCATCATACTCAGTAACAAAACAGGCAAAGGAATACCTAAGTGAATTCCGAATACAACAAATTTCGGAATTAGAAATAGACATACAAGAAACAGGCACAGAAAAAGCTAAGCGCATGAAAACCCGTGCTAAATCTGCAGCCTTAGATATTCTGAATGATAAATGGCAAGAAAAACCTTTCTATGGCAAATACCCAAAGAGAGCAAATAATGCAGATGTTGACAAAGCCCTGACCTATCAATGGCTAATGGCCTCTGGCTTAAAATCTGAAACAGAGGGGTTTATCATAGCAGCTCAAGATCAATGCCTACCAACAAGAAACTACCAGGCCAACATATTAAAGATCAGAAGCAGTCCAACGTGTCGTGTATGCAAGCAACAAAATGAAACCATTGACCATGTGGTCTCCAAGTGCAGTCTTCTAGCGCCTACAGAGTATCTCAACAGGCACGATAGAGCTGCACAATATATTCACTGGGTAATCTGTAAAAACCTGGATTTGCCCCATGAAAAAAACTGGTGGGAACACAAACCACCCCCAGTGCTTGAAAATGACCACATCTCACTCCTCTGAAACTTCGCCATTCAAACTGACAGAAAGATAGATGCAAATAGGCCAGACATCATATTGAAAGACTTCAAACAAAGAACATGCCTCCTCATTGATATGACTGTCCCAATCGATATAAACGTATCTGTCAAGACCTACCAAAAACTGAGCAAATATAAAGATCTTGAAATAGAAATCAGCAAAATGTGGAAGCTGAAGACTAAAACAATACCTGTTGTCATAGGTGCCCTGGGAATGATAGCAAAAGGGGCAGATAGCTACCTAACTCAGATACCAGGAAACCCAAAAATAGCAGAAATTCAAAAGATAGTGCTCATGGGAACTGCTCATATCCTACGCAAAATACTTTCTATGTAATCTCAAGGTTTAAAACAAACATAATTTTCGGTTAAAAAAAAAAAAAAAAAAAATTTCTAGACATTCATTAGTACAACACCAACAAACCCCAAATATATGGCACACTAGGTATAACAACAACATGAACTTCCAACCCTGTTGTCTCTTGAGGTCTCTGGGTGAGACTTGGAGACAACTTGTACAAATATAAAGCAAAAGTCAAACATATAATAATAATAATAATAATATTGCTTTGTGAGGAAGGTGTTTTTCTTACTATTTAATCATTCTACAGGATGAACTATAATACGTGTCTAAGAGCGGATGAAGTGAGGAGTCAACGGCTATCCAAATACCAAACTCTTTATTAGTTGTGCAGCTGATTAAGCCCTTGCCGGTTAAGATAGCAGTGGTAATAACAATGATGGTAATAACGACGGTGTAGATGTTGTTAAGCGGACAAAGAACGACTTGAGGAAATGGGTAGAAAAAAAACAGGAAAATGATGACAAAGAACAAGAAACTGCACCCTAAAAGCTATGTCGATAGGCCGTATGTGGCTAGGACCATAGAATGCAATATCTGTGTTGTCAACACGGAAAATGGTGCGTGAAACAACAGAATGAACCGTTGTTAGAAATGACAACACGATACCTACCGAAAATGTGACGCACCGAAAAACATTTAAGAAACATGACGAAGAACAAAGAATAAACAACTGTAAATGAGAACAACACATAGGCAATATCTCAAAGAAATCGAAGGAAAATAAAAGACCAGCACTTGGCGGTGGCTAAGAAAAAATTATCTGAAAGGATGCAGTGAGGTATTAATATGCACTGCCCAGGAAGAAGCTATGAGAATTAATTACACCAAGTTCCAATTAGATAAGAGTGGTCAGTCGCCCCTTTGTAGGATGTGTGGCAGCAAAAATGAAACAATCTCACATGTTGTCAGTGAGTGTAGCGAGCTGGCTCAAAAACACTACAAATGAAAGCACAGTAACTGGCTAAGTTCTGTGTGTATGTGAGTGTTACATATATATAATGATGTGTCAGCGTCAAGCAGAATTAGGTAAGTTGAAACATGTTTGTCACATACTTCAAGTGCCAAAAGGCGAATACACTGCCGTTACCA
>NC_042998.1:126889895-126899895 GCF_006345805.1 Octopus sinensis | reverse complement strand
CCTTGACATCTCTCTCCGCATCGATCACCCCTCCAGCTCTCTCACCACCACCGCCTTTTTTAAACCTACGGATTCCCACCTCTATCTCAACTTCTCTTCCTCCCACCCCTTCCACACCAAACGAGCCATCCCCTACTCCCAGTTCCTCCGCCTCCGACGTTTGTGCAGCCGCGACCAGGATTTCGAGACCCAATCTCAATACCTGGCCCGCATGTTCAGACTCCGAGGTTACCCACCCATACTCCTCTCTGATGCCCTCACCCGCGCCCGGCATCGACCGCACTACCGCCCTGTCTCCTTCCCCCCGCCCACCCCCCAATCGCACCCCCCCCCCCTCTTTCCACCCCTCTACCCTACCCCTTCGTCGCAAGATACTACGTGCCTTCCGTCGCCTCCAGCTTGATCCCACCACCCGCCCCATTTTCCCTAACCTACCCCTGTCCTCTTTCAAACGAGCCCGCAATCTGCGTGACCTCCTGGTCCACAGCACCCTCTCTCCTTCCCCCTCAGCCCCACACGGATCATTCCCTTGCTCTAGATCCCGCTGCAACACTTGCCCCTTCATCACCAACACCACCGCTGTCACCGGCTCCAACCTGCACACTGTACGCATTAGGCACTCTTTTACGTGCACCTCGTCTGGCCTTATTTACTGCATTAAATGCAACCTATGCGGGATGCTGTATGTAGGACAGACGGGACGCCTGTTGTCCGACCGTTTCACTGAACACTTGAGGGACGTTCGCCTACACTCTCTTTCTCCCGTCGCACGCCACTTCCGCTCGGCCGGCCATTCCCTAGATGACATCTCAGTGTTTGGTCTCGCCCCCCACCATGGTCGCCCACTTTCCAGGCTCACTTGGAGCAACGCTACATCTTCACCCTACAAACTACCACCCCCACAGGACTTAACACAGCCCCCTCCTCTTGAGATCCGTTTTTTTTTTTTTTTTTGTGGACACACACCCACACCCACCCACCCATCTACCTCCCACACGCACACACCACCCACCACCTACTCCCCCACGCCACCACCACCCACCTACCTCCCACACCCACCCACCCACCTACCTCCCACACGCCTGTTCACACACACACATACGTAGACCCATCTACGTACATACATTCACACATTTAATCACACACACTTACAGACATACTAACACACACTAACATACAAACCAACATGCACATACACACACACATACATACATACGCACACACATACATACTACACACACACACACACACACAGACATACATACACACATACACACACACATACATACGCACATACATACACACACACTCACACACACACACCGCACGTACTTCACACACAACATGCAAACATACATGTAGGCACATGCATACATACATACCTACACATGCACACCCTTACACTGAATGCACACACACATACACTTTTTGCATCCAGGCAGCCCCCCCTCTTTTCTGCTTTCCGGTTTTGGCTGATGGATTCTCGGTTCCCGCGTAGCGGGGGGCGTTCGAGAGCCTTTGCGCTCGCGCGCCTTGGTGCGCGCTGGGGGCTTGGTCGGCCCCTTGGGCTTGCGTTGTACTGCTTGTGCGTTGTGTGCTTGAGCGCGCTTGTGTGTGTGGGCTTGCTTCGGATGTGCGCGTGCGTATGTATGCATACATACCCACACACTCGCATGCATCCCTACCCAATACATACACGCACACCTACTCACACACACACACATACACACACATACCTGCACACACACACACATACATACATACACATACATACCTACTTCAGACATACACACACACAGACATACACCCATACACTCACACTCACACGCATACACACACACACATACACACGCACACGTACACATACACACAACCACACCTACATAACATACATTACACTTGTATACACACACACTTACATTCATACACACACACACCTACACAGCCATACCCTCACTCAGATACACACATCTACCTACACACACACACAAACACACACGGACACACACCCATACATACATACATCTACACACACACGCCTACACACATACATACACACATACATAAACACACACACATACACATATACACACATACGCACACACACATATACTTATACACATGCACACACACACACACATACATACATACACCCATATACATACACACACACATACCCACATACTCCTATACGCACATACATACACACAGACATACACACATACACACTCACACAAACATACACACACACATACTTACACACACACTCACCTGCACGCGCACACACATGCATGACAAACACCCATACACTCACACTCACATACGCACACACCAACATAAACACGCACACGCACACACACACCTACACTCCCACACACATACACACGCACCTACATACACACACGCACGCATACACACGCATACACACATACATTACACACGTACACACACACCTACATACACATGCATACACACACACACACAAACATGCACGGACACACCCAGACATACACACATACACCTATATACACACGCCCACACACCTACATACACACACATATACACACGCCCACACACCTACATACACACACATACATACACACACATACACGGACACACCCATACATACTTACATACATACACCTATTACACACACGCCTACACACCTACATACACACACATGCATACACACACACACACATGTACGCACATACACACACATATACGCACATACATATATACCCACACACATGCACACACACACACACATACGCACATGCATGCATGCATGCATGCACACGCGCACACCTACACGCATACACACACACAACGCACCTACACATACATACATACACACACGCATACATACACCCATACACATACATGCATCCTACACACACATACATACACACTCACACATACATACACACACACACACTCACTCACACACCTGTATGTACGCGCGAACACATGCACATACACACACTTCCCCACACCCACACGTACATACATACACACTCACACACATACACACACACACACGGACATACATCTATGCACACACATACATACACACATACTCACATACATTCATCGGACACACTGCCACCCGGACATACACACAGACACACTCACACATCCACACACATACATACTTACGCACATACTCGCAGGCGCGCGCACGCACGCGCTTGCGCCGGTTCGCGCACGCAGGCGCTTGCGCCGGTTCGCGCACGCATACGCGCCGCAGGCACCTCGCTCTTGGACCCGACAAGACCTCCCGCCCGTTCCTGAGACCGTCGCGTGTCGTTGGGTTTTCCCACGCCCGTCTCCGCGGGACCACTCTTCCATCTTCCCCTCAGCTGGAGTCCTTTTTCGTTACACACACGCGCACACATATACACACATTGCTTAAATATATACATTACTCTTACACACATTCAATCTACTCGCCATTTATACCACCACGGCACTGGACACACACACACACTACTACTCAACACACGCTGGCACGCTACATACGCCCCCACCCCTTCCCCTCCCTCCCTTCCTCCTTCCTTCTTTTTCTTACTACTGACCTTTGTCTGCTAAGCTGACCACTGTCTCGCCCTACCTCACACGCCTACACACAGACGCACACACTAACACACACATATATATTTTTTTTTTGTTTTTTCATCTCGCCTCACACACACACATACACACACGCACACGCACACACTCACACATACACACACATCTGTTGCGTTACCAACCTTGTCTCCACTCTTTTGCCTTTAAAAACCCACTTTGCTCTGTTTTCGTAAACATCCGCCTTTCACCATGTGCAACTCGTAAACACCAGTCGTCTTTTTTCTCTTTCCCTGTTGCCCGCTCTGGGATCTTTCTTTCCTCTCTCTTCCTTCTTTATGTTTCCGACGAAGAGCCCCGCTCGAAACGTCATACCTCCCTGCTTCCATTTCCTGAGCGCCTATTAATAATAATACTGTAATTGTTTCATTGTTGTTGTTTTTTTGTTTCCCGTTTGGATTAAAATTATATATATATATATATATATATATATATACATATATATATATACGTAATTAGGATAAAGGCATTATAGTGACCAGCATACTAGGATACCATGATGATTAATTTATATTAAAATTATAATAAGGGTGTTGAATGATTACAACACTAGTCTGCTAGAAATAGACTCCAAATGGTCTAGGAACCACGTAGATTATTACTCCACTACACAATGTTGTAAGCGAGGAAAATAGACAGCGAGGATTTTGTGGTACTCTCCAAATTATTTTATAAATGCTCGCTGACTGTTTTCCTTGCTTACAACCTTGCGTAATGGAGTAATAATCTAAGTGGTTCTTAGACAATATGGGGTCTATTTCTAGCAGACTGCAGGTATAATCATTCAACACCCTTATTATAATTATATATATACACTAGCTGAGTTCAATTCGTCTCTGGTCGAAAGACGCCTGTTGTTATGTCATGTTATTATTATTATTATTGTTTTTGTATTTATATTCGTATTATTTTTTGTTTTGTTTTTTTTTGTATTTATATTCGTGTAACATCGCCCGTTTTTCTGTCCTTGTTCCGTATACATTCGATCCTTTTGCCAAGAAATCTAATGCTCGTAGCTTAGTTTTTCCTTGGGGCTGGCCACATTGGAGCAATCTCAAGATTAATCAGCCGAAATTGCGAGGATGATCCGGTTCTTGACTGAAGATCAGAGGCTTCGAATGAGCGGTCCGTGTTTTTTGTATCGTCTATCTGAATGTTTTGCGTTCTTGTCCGATTTTGTATATATATATATATATATATATATATGTCCTGTACACATATATGCGTGTATATGTACATGTAGAGGTAGGTACGTACATATATGTTTATATATATGCATATGTTCTATTTTATTAACATATCATACGACTAAACGCACGCACCCTATTAAGTAAGATTGTTCTGCTTATCAAGTTAGCCTTGATATTAACTCTCACGCGACTCTGCATCTTTCTTTCTTTCTCTCCCATTCCCTTTTTCGTCCTTTTTCCCTCACTTAACTTGTCTCTTCCTCTCTCTCTCATTCTTCATTCTCTCTCTCCCCCTCACCATTCTTCATGGTCTCCTCGCACCATTCCCCTTCTTCTCTCTCTTCCTCTTGCTCCTCCTCCCCCATTCCCGTCGTCCATCTGCGACGATACTTCCGTCGTAACTGCTATCCTGTCTTTTCTCGCCCGCCTTCTAAGGCCACTGGTCGACATTCTTTCTCTCTCGTCGTCCACTATAATCCAGCGTTTGCATTACTTTTTTCGTCTGGCGTCAACAGCCCTTCTTATCTTGTTCTCCTTGTCCTGTCTCTCACTGTTATATATTTATTTTTCAACTGTTTATATATAATTTTTTTTTTTTACTGTTTATATGTTTGTACTGTCGTTACCGTCTTGCTTTTTTTACCATTTTTTGCCCCTCTGCGAAAAGATCTCAGAATTTTAATTGATTTGCTTTTCGCAGGAAGGAAGTTTCTTCGAAGTATACGTCTCGCTTTTATCCTTCGAAACGTAGAGTAGATGAAACCTTAGCGACTGAAGAAGGGGATTTTTCGTTGTGCTTATTGTCCTGTATCTCTTTTTTTCTTTTTTGCTTGTCCTGTTCCTTGGTTTGTGTCTATGTTTTTCGTCTCTCTATGTGTTCGACGTCTTTTTGGTGTCCTGTACACATATATGCGTGTATATGTACATGTAGAGGTAGGTACGTACATATATGTTTATATATATGCATATGTTCTATTTTATTAACATATATATATATATACATATATGCATATGTGTGTGCATGTGTCTCCGTGTGTGTGTGTATACATATACATATGTGTGTGTGTATATATGCATATATATATATATATATATATATATATATAATATATATATATATATATATATATATATATATATATATACACACAATTTAATAGTCACAATAGATATTTTTTGAGCTACTATTAGTTTCATGCGATGAAAACAACTCCGATAGGATTTTATAATACGTGTGATACCTTCACGTAATCCTTAGACTTCATCCGTTTAGATTTATTTTTATTTTCTCTGGAATATATTCCCGCTAATTTATTTTAAGGACGAAATCACTTCTATATATATCGTCTATTTTTCCCAGTTTCGTTTTGGCTAATATAGGAGTTATTTCTCAGGTAGATAATGATTCTCAACTCACTATATTTTTATATGTAAAACCCTACAGTGTGTTTGTGCTGAGTGTGCAAAATTTACTTGTATATTTTCCTTTAGTAATATTACTAGTTCTCATCTTCAGTGCTACTACATTCACTCGATAAGTATAAATATTGATGATTCTTGGTTTTCTTAGCTAAGCAGAATATAATTCAGTTAGATCTAAAAGATCTGTACAAATCCATTCCTATCAGTACTCACTTTATTTCCAACAAACCAGGACAGTGCTCTGCATGTTGTTTTCAAACCGTAAACTATAGACGTAAAATTTCCTTACTAATAGCATTAATCCTCTTACCTTCTTTTAGAATTCATGCTTTGTGTTATATTACGTAATCATACTTAAATAATATTACGGAAAGTAACATGCACACAGACACAAACATGTATACATACTTTCATACGGACGGACAGACAGACAAACATACCAGAACAGTCCGGAACAGGATATAAAAAGGAAAACACTAATAGACGAAGTGGAACAATAGTCAAACGAATACCGGTGGGACTCAAAAATTAAAACATCCACCATGTTAAATCAAAACCGACATGATATTCTTGCGTGGGACAACGAGGAAACGATGTGCTCTGTCGTGGAAATCAGCTGTCCACTGGACACTAATATAGTTAGAAATTTTTTCTAACAACATTGGTACCCAGTGCACAGCTGATTTCCACCTCAGTAGAAAATGAACATCTATATGGAACAGACAAGGAGTTTGCTAATTCAGTATCTAAGATATACTTTCAGCTTCATACCTATTATCATAATTGGTGCAACAGGATACGTATTAACCTGCGTGAGCAGAGTATGAGTGGACTTGTGTTTGGCAAGAAAGAATGCAAATCCTTAATTCATATACTACAAATGATCGCGATACCTGCGACTAGAAAAATCTGCAAGACCTTAAGATTTAAAGGATGATGAACAATGCAGGTGGCCGGTCAGAATTATCTCTACGACGGATCGGCTAAAAGGTTCATAGGTTTATCAAGATACTCTCATGAATGTGACCAAGTGAAGTTTATTTTTATACATAGACCCCCTTGTGGTCCACGCTCTTCTTCCATCGGTGCTGCAGTGCTTGGATCCTATTGGGGAAAAATCTTTCATCTTGTTCTTCAAAATACTCAACAGTCTACCATCTATCACATGTAAATTGCCAGTACCCTTTGCAGAGAAATACCCCCCACACCATGATGTTGCCACCTCCAAACTTTACGATAGGAATTATGTTTTTCGGCGAATAGATGGTACCAGACATGGCTACGCGAATTTCGTCCAAACAATTCAATTTTCGATTTGTCTGTCCATAGAACATTTTCCCAGAATGTATCATATTTATCTTTATGTTCATAAACAATTTTTAAACGGGCATCTCTATGCCTTTTAGTCAACAGTGGAGTTTTTCTAGGAGGGCGTGACTTTAGTTCATTCCTATGAAGTTCATTGCTGATTGTCCGTAGTGTAACATTAGTCCCTGAAGCTAGTAAATCTTCTAGCAACTGCTTTCTGGTGATCATTGCGGGGTTTTTGTTTTCGATTCTTCGCTTCATTTTTCTTAAAGATCAGGGGAAATCTTGCATGGTGCACCAGATATTCTGTTTTCAACAGTTCCCGATTTTTTTTCATATTTTTGAATAAATGAAGATATGGTGGAAAATGGAATACAAAGGGTCTCTGATATTTTCCTGTAACTTTTACCTGCTTTCCATTGTTCAATAATTAAGTTTTTACTGAATTTTTGAGTTCTTTACTTTTCGCCATTATTACGATACCACTTTATGTTGTCTCAGTGCTGAATGAAGAAGCTACCGTTTTGACACTTAAAAATGACAACTGATAAGATTATTGGAACAAACGAGAAAGTTCTAGTAAAAGAAAAGTTATTTTAACAGTATTTTGTGGCATAGAAAATCAGAAATTTATTCTGCACGAATACTTTTTTCACCCCTAAATATTTATAATTGTATATAAATTCATTAGTTACTATAATTTATGGGTTTCTTTTGCATATTCTTAGTTCATGCATGTGTAGGCAAATATTGCAAATATAGTATTGGTATATCCCATTTATGTTCATTAGAAATTAAGTAAATAAAGAATTTTGATATGTACGAATATTTATTTCCCCCCACTGTATATCGTGTGTGTGTGTGTGTGTATATTCGCTTTGGTTGGGAGGCATTTTTCTGAATTGTTTAAAACTTTTATTTGGTATGACATAAGTTTTATGAATAATTTCCTGATTTTTATCAAGTGCAGCGGAATCTCGGTAGAATTTTCATATCTTATCTCATACCATCTAATCCTGTACGACAATCATTACTTTTGGCTCTAATATATGACAATTCCTGTTCTATCATCCATGTAGTACGTTTTAGTTGTTCTTTCTTCTCTCTCGGATTTCAGAAAGATCCTTCTTTGTTTTTGTTTCTTTAGATATATTTTTGAAAAACTACTTTCATAGTTTTCTTTCCAAAATACTTCTGGAGGCATTGGTTATCGTCAAGAAATAGTGTAGCTTGCTTGGACTTTTATATTTCTCAATTATTTTTTACGCTTTTTCTGGGTTATATTTTTCAAATGCATGATTCTTTTTGCATTAATAGCGTGTTCAAACTTGTCTTCATACATTTGCTTGATTGTTTCATGATTATTTCACTGTTTTATATTTAATTTTATATAATTTCTAAGTATTTTTTAATCTTATTTAACATTATACTATAATATATAATCACTATGTATGTATGTATTATATATGTATATATGCATGCAAGCATGTATATATGTATGTATATGTGTATATGTATATATATATATTATGTGTGTGTGCGTGTGTATGTATGTATGTATGTGTCTGCCTGTATTTTTGCATGTATGTAAGAAAGAATGCATAATCGCAATACTTGGAAAATAACATTCCCAAAGAAAATTACTTTTTTTCCTTGCACTGTGTTAAAGCTTTGATCACGATATTCTTACAAAAAGTTATGATCGGCTATCAAAAAGCTCCGTCAGAAATTATTTGAAGAAGCTCTATGATGACCGAATCAAAATGCATTTAGGAGGTACATGCTGAATAAAATAAATACATACATACAACTCCTCCTTGAGTTCCCACCAGTATTCACTTATCCTTTCACCTATGCTACGGTCTGTCTCTTCCTTGTACATCATATTCGTTATAAGAGACGTATGGTCCTGTGTTATATAAAATTATTACTTGTTTCATCTCATCAAATGTTAAGGAATAAGTAGTAGTAATATGATGGACGTGATTCAATACACTAGACCTCATCCTACAAAGCTGATTCCAAGTGTTTACGTGAAATAACATTATTCTTAATATTGTTTTCAAATTTTGGCACAAGGCCAGTAATTTGGGGGAAGGTTATAAGTCGATTACATGGAACGCAGTGTAATACTTATTTTATCACCCGAAAAGATAAAAGGCAAAGTCGACCTCGGAGGAATTTGGCGCTCAGAACGTAAAGACGAACGAAATGCCGAAAATCTCCAACCGGAGACCATTGCCAGCATCGAATTTGAGTCCCTAAAGTCCAAACCCTCCTCAAAGCGGTAGAGTGGTGTAAACGAGCGTGTCAGAGCTATGCCGTCGGGAACTTAGGTTCCTGGTAGGCCACCCAAGGCGGATTGGTCTGGCACCGAGCGGTATTAGGACCGTAGCCTGTCCCACGGTGCTCTGGTGAAAATTCCAAGAGGCGTCTGATCGGCAACCGGC
>NC_042998.1:126867395-126884895 GCF_006345805.1 Octopus sinensis | reverse complement strand
GCACTATGCAGTGGTGCCTCGTTCTGCTGTTTGTATATACAGCTTGAACCACGCTAATAGCTTAGGAGTGAAATTTAGGATTTCTCAGCTTTCTGTGAATCGATTTTGATAAAACTTTTTTCCCAGCTAGTTTGCACACTATGGCAACACCATTGTAATGTTTTTGCCTTTCATCCTTTCGGGGTCGATAAATTAAGTACCAGTTGCGTACTGGGTTGTTGTAATTGACTTGTCCCCTCCCCAAAAATTTCAGGTCTTGTGCCTAGAGTGGAAAATATTATTCTATGTATCGTCATTTCTTTTTTATTTCAGATTCTCCAGTTTTTGGGTGACCCATGCAAATAGCTTTCGAATAAAATAGTGCATCTAGACATTTTTTTTTTCAGAAAATAAAGGGTAATGATACATATTAAGCATACGTTGAGTATACATTTAATAGAAAACCATAATAATACTATAGCATTTATTAACATAATGAATTATTTAGCGTCATGAAAACCATTTCGACGGATAACTTCAAAAATCCTATTAGTCATGGAATCTGTCAATTTTTTAATAGCAGCAGGTTGGACTGTTTCCGCTGCAGCTTTGATGGTCGCCCATAAAAGAAATTGGCGTCCATCGGTATAAACCTCTTGTTTAACGATGGACCAAAGATTTTCGATAGGGTTGAGATCCGGAGATGCTGGCGGCCACACCATCAGCTTTTCACCTTGTATACCGTAAGACCCTACTAATGTTTGGATGGTCCTAGCAGAGTGGGAGGGGCGTTGTCAAGCATGAATACGAAATTTCTTAGAAGTGACAACGGTATGGCATCTAGCAAGGGATCCACATCCTATTTCAAGAGATTGCAGTAGGCGGCTGCGGCCAATTTAACCCTGACTGGACCAACAAATCTGTCCCCAGTGATACCAGACCACAAACATAACTCTTCCACCTTGCTGTTGCGGTCGTAAACGTTGGTGATGCTCATCTCCAAAATAGATCCAACCATTTGCCCAACCGTTAGGTCCGTCAAAGGTCGCTCTGGTTTCGTCACTGAACAGAACACAACTCATGTCTAACGCCATGTACTTTTGGGTTCATTGAAACCTCAAATTTCTGTGACGGGCGTTAAATGAGGCAATTTCAGGTGTTTCTCACACGGACACCATGGTCCCGACGATGCGATTTCTGATGGTTTTCAGTACATGAAGAAGTCCGGAAGCGGTGAAAATGGCTTGGCTTGTTTGTCCAAGTTTCCCACGTAACTTCCGGCCAATATTCCTTAAGCCCCTAGCTATCACAGTCTTGGGGGTCCCACAATCGGATCGTTACTTCCTTCGCGGAAGAATCGTCTAACCGTGTCCACATGACAACCTAACTTCTCCGCAATGACATGAAGTGAGGTGCCTTTAGAACTTTCCTTGATGATGACAGATTTTTGTTCATCGTCAAGAGCTTTTCCACGTTCCATTGTTCTCAGAGAGGAGAGGCGCTATTAGCATGGTTCACCCAAAATCTGGGAATCTTAAATTTTAAAAAGGGCGTTACACAGAATAATGAAACATAACAATGATGTTGCCATAGTGTACAAACCAGTTGGGAAAAGTTTTATCAAAATCGATTCACAGTAAACCGTGAAATCTTACATTTCACTCCTAAGCTATTAGCGTGGTTCTGGGTGTATACATATATATATATATAGTCAATCCAAACGTGAACAAGCAAGAAAAAATAACAACGCGGTGACGTGGAATAAGTACAGTGTTATTGGGCTCTCAGGAAAGGAAATAAAAGAAAGAGGATCTCACGTTTCGAGCGGAGCTCTTCATCAGATATATAGAAAAAGTCCAAAGAAGCGAAGACGGGGAAAGAAAATCGCCAACGGTACACTCGCGGTCAAATATTGTATACATACATATATATATATGCTTATACATGCATATGTATGCATGTAAATATGCATATGTATACACATCTATATAAATATATGTACTGTCCTCGTTGCAGACAATACAAGCGTAGTTTTGGCAATGCGGTTCATTTTTCTACCACATCATAACATTGTTATACCTCAAGTGTAATATCCCTTACGATCGCTCTTTGCACTACCTATTTCTTTACTACCCACAAGGGGCTAAACACAGAGGGGACAAACAAGGACAGTCAAACGGATTAAGTCGATTACATTGACCCCAGTGCGTAACAGGTACTTATTCAATCGACCCCGAAAGGATGAAAGGCAAAGTCGACCTCGGCGGAATTTGAACTCAGAACGTAACGACAGACGAAATACCGCTAAGCATTTCACCCGGTGCACTAACGTTTCTGCCAGCTCGCTCTTTGCACTACCGCCTTCAGTTACACGAGATGGTTTCTTTCCAGACATCTTAAATTGTAGGTAAATCTAAAAGCGGCGACGGTTAGCAATTATCCGCAGCAAATATGTAGTAAAAAAAATTAGTAGTACCAGGTAAGAACTGTATTGTTAGAGCAAAAAATTGTCTTATTCTTGTGGCTGTAAGAACAGAAGTAAGAATACGGAAGGGTAAAGGTATGAGGCGTGAAGCCACACTGAATGATTATAGTTAGCTGAAAGACTTACCTGATTGATGAACTCTTTGCCTCTTAAAACAAAAAAAAATCTCCACACTCTAGTCTCTATCACTGTCTCTCTCTTTCTCACTCTCCCTCTCTCTCTCACACACACACACACACACACGGATTCCAGTGTGTTGCCATATATATATATATATGGCTATAAATTAAGCATCAGTTACGTACTGGAGTCGATGTAATAGATTATCCACCTCTTCCAAATTTCAGGCCTTGTGCCTATAGTAGAAAGGATATATATATATATATATATGGCTATTGTCAGAGTTATCATCTTGCCAGTTTGTTATTCAAAAGTTGGTGGATAAACTATGATGAGATGGAAAGTTGTGTGGGTTTTAGTGATGGGCCTGGTGAGGTTAATGTTGATGGTGGTCGCGGTGTTCATATTGTTCTTGTTAACTGCGTCGCTGTTGCTGTTTAATCTCATAATCAATCCTCATTTACCTAACATCAAAGAAATTTCATTCAACTTTTAAAATACTCTAAGGAACCACATTATCTCATGACATTTTCTTTTATTGTAGATGTTGTTACTTACTTCCCTGCAGTTGTTGGTCATTAAAGTGTTTGTAGGTTCGTAATGGCAGTGGTTATATTGCGTTTGGTGTTGGTGTTAGATAATGGTAGTAATGACGATTGATTTATATTCTTACATATATGTATGTATGTATATATATATATATATATATATATATATATATATATATATATATACTAATCACGACCAAGAAAACATACTGACGCATAAATATATATTTGACCATATATGTACGTGTCGTGTTTATAGCTTCTCAAATTCTAAACTTCTTTGATCTTAGCTAAAACACTGAAAAACGACTTTTGGCTAAGAAGAAAATGTAAATTTTGAAATGTTAAATTTATCTGAATTTCTCTAAGGGTGAAATATCAGACACTATCCTGAAATTAATTTTCATACTTTACAATTTACGTAAGAGCAGAATATCGTACCCTGAGGTAACTATAATGCTGTATATAAATGTGTCAGATACATATTTGTATACATATATATATAATAACAAAGGGTAAAATTAATTAATTAAGAAGTAATCAATAATTAGAATAAGTAGAATTCGGTATGAAAAAAGGACCATTTCACGGTAAACTTAAGTAATACTAATTAATAAGGGTTCAGCAAAGATTTGCTTTACCACATACCGAAATTTAGAAATAGCAGTCAAAAAATCTTAGCTATTTCTTCTACTTTAAAAAGGGACTCCAAGAGAAACCAAAATACTTGAAAATAATTCACACAGGCAGAGAATGAATGCGCGTTTCGGAATTGATAATAGAATAAAAAACTGCAGATTTTTCTGTAGTATTTTACTTGAAGACACACGCGGATGGGCGGGGGAAGCTAAGCGAACATCATTCATATTTTGAATTCGGCGGTACTAACACTGAATATGAACTGTCTGATACCGTTAGGTGGAGAGATATATTCAATTATTCCAGTACCCTCGAATTAAGATTTTTGGGCTAAGATTTTTTGGCTGCTATTTCTAAACTTCGGTATGTGGTAAAGCAAATCTTTGCTGAACCCTTATTAATTACTATATATATATATATACATATATATATATATATATATATATATATATATATATATATATATATATATATATATATAGTTAAGCGTACACGTGTCTATGGAGTGGTCAGCCACTTGCACGTTAGTTTCACGAGCAGGCCGTTCCGTTAATCGGATCAACTGGAACCTGCGCCGTCGTAGCCGATGGAGACCCACGGTATATATATATATATATATATATATATATATATATATATATATATATATTATATATATATATATATTATATATATATATATATATAATATATATATATATATAATATATATATATATATATATATATATATATATATATATATATATATATATATATATATATATATATATATATATATCTATATATATATATATATATATTACAATGGCGGCGAGCTGGCAGAAACGTTAGTACGCCGGGCGAAATGCGTAGCCGTATTTCGTCTGCCGCTAGGTTCCGAGTTCAAATTCCGCCGAGGTCGACTTTGCCATTCATTCTTTGGGGGTCGATAAAATAAGTACCAGTTACGCACTGGGGTCGATGTAATCGGCTTAATCCGTTTGTCTGTCCTTATTTGTCCTCTCTGTGTTTAACCACTTGTGAGTAGTAAAGAAATAGGTATATATATATATATATATATATATATATATACATACCGTGGTTCTCCGTCGGCTACGATGGCGAGGGTTCCAGTTGATCCAGTATATATATATATATATAAGCACACACAAACACACACACGCTCATATATATATATATATAAACATTATGGAAATAAAAATATAAACACGCATATATGCGTGTGTGTGTTTATGTGGTTGTATAAGGTGAGAGCAGGCAAAGATAAATATATGCATCCACACGCGAGCATGAATGCGTGTATGGTTTTCAGAATATACTGTTTAATTATATATGTTTACTCACACACGTATATATTCAAATAAATATATATTTGTTGGCCAATATCCTATGACTTCGCCGAATAACAACACTAAAGGAATTATTCAATCACCCAAGATTCCAAAATCAAATATATTTTGTGCATAAATCAGATAACATTTTTGGTAATCTGCTTTCAAATATTTCGCAAATATTCTTTCAAAATAGGTTAATACACTTACACTGAAAATTCTCCCCCTCTCTCTCTCTGCCTCTCTCCTTCTCTCTCTCTCTCTCTCTCCCTTTCTCTCTGTATGCACACACATATAATTATAACATTATATATATCTGTATGTATGAATGTATACACGTATATATATATATATGCATACGCACGAACAGACAATATATATATATATATATTGTCTGTTCGTCCATATGCATATACATATATATATATATATATATATGTGTGTGTGGGTGGGGTGCGTGTGTGTGTGTGTGTGTGTACATATATATCGACATATATATTCCTCTCACACCCTGCCTGGAAAGTGTGACTTTTCCGTATCTTATCTGTAGTGAAACATTTATTACTTTATTTTTCTCAAGTCAGCCTTTATATTTCCTTATTTTGCTACAATGACTTGTTAGAACTTCAGAAAAAATGTGTTGAAATCCTTTTCCCAGCATTTAACATCTTGAGTTCAACTCCTGTCGAGGACAACTTACTTAGCAAATTTTACTTTCTGGCTCAAATAATTAAAACACCGGGATCGATGGTATCAAGTACTTCCTCTCCTCTGCTCGGCTTGTTGCTTGTCATTATATTACTAGGGACGATAAAATAAAGTGCCGCTCATGTACTGCAGTCGATGAAATCGGTTTGCCCTTCACCTCAAACTTTCTGCCTTTGTGTTTAAATTAAAAGTAATTATTTATTTCCACTAATATTTGTACATAGTATATTTATTTGACAAATGACAAAAATGTTGTCAATTTATTTTATTATCATTATTTTTATTACTTATATCATTATAATTATCATTGTCATTATTGTTATTTGCATCAATATTATGATTCACAGAATTCTTATTTTCATCATCAACATTATCGCTATTATTGTCTTCTATATGTTATTGTTTTTCTTGTTATCTCACAGATTTCGTTTGATCAACTCTTCAAATATTATTCAATTAATTTTAACTACACAGAGCGAGAATATATATAATTCATTTAATATTCAGCAAAGGCTTATGGTGCAAAAACTGTTTAATATATAGATTATTAATCATTGTAAAGAAAAAAATACTACATCGATTTTGCAAATCTGAAATTGCCTGCGAAAATTCTTACCTCAAATAAACTGAGAAGACAAGAAAAAGAACAAAAAGAAAATCTACAGTATTTTTCTGTAATGGAAAAAGGTTGAAAATAATATCTAATGACAGTTGTTTTATGTATAATAGAAATGTAAACTTTAAATCAAAGTTACAGAGACATGTTTAAATTAGATGGTCAACGTTCTATTAATATAGCACTGAAATCCTTGTCTCGACTATATTCTTTTAGTTTGCAGCGTAGTATTTTGATAAGATGTATATTTGCAAGTGTGTAAGTGTTGTGAGTGTACGTGTATATGTGTTTTCTATAACTGTAATGCTATTTCTTTGAGTGTTTGTACATTCATGAGCTAACAACGGGTATATGCATTTTTCTTCTGTATTTCAATGTTTAATATCTGATTTAGATGAACGTATATAGTAGGCTTATATATGTTCTTGTGTCTGTGTTCAAAATATGTTGTAGATATGTATGTGTGTACCAGAATACATAAATACGCACATATATATGTATGTATGTATGTATATACATATATATATATATATATATATATATATATATATATATAGATATATATATATATATATATATATATATATATATATATGTATGTATGTATGTATGTATATATATATGTATGTATATATGTATGTATATATATATATATATATATAATATATATATATATATAATATATATATATATATTATAATATATATATATATATATACATACATATGATACATCATAAATGTCTAGTTAAGTATTACAGAATTTTTAACGATCACTTCTTAGATACATTGAATAACTGATTGCTTCATTGATTTTCTTTCTTTGTTCATTGATTTATTGATTCATTTTATTTTTTATTCAGTCGAGGAAATCGATAAATGCTTTGACTGATTTACCAGTAATGACATCAATAGCAGCCATTCTAATTTCCGTATCGCCAAACGACATGACTGTTTTAATCTCTCGCCGTGACGGTGTGATAGGTACCTCGGTGGACAAATCAAGCGACAAGGTACCACATTTGCGAACGCTGGTATCCGTGATGAATTTTACATCTTCATCGTCTGATGCGTAGATGTTTATGATGCTGAGTTTCTGGTCAATTTTTGCCGGGGTGTAACTTCTGATTACTGTTTCTCCTGCTTTCAACGGTTGATTAATCACAACGAATTTATCGAAAACGTCTGAACACCAATCCATTCCGTCTTTAGAAAACAGTTTCTCTTTCGGGTGTTTCTTCTCATCGTAGCGATTGAGGACTCCAACACCATAGGTAAGTCGTGACCGCCGCACGCTTATCACCGACGGATTTTGTCCATATAGAACTGCTCCTGAAACGCAAAAAAAAACAATAATTTAGTGAAAAGATGAAAGTATATATTTCCTACTCACGAGCAAACAGAAAATATATATTCTCTTTTCCTCGCAGCTCAACAAATAAAAGGAGTCGTGCTATCCTAAAATAATAATTCGTTGTCTCAATAATTACCTTGCTTTGTCATATTGTAAGATTTCGAATCTCATAGATTCTAGAGTCGTTCGAAAATTTGTCATTGGACAAGAAACATTATCGTAAAGTTAACAGCATTGTATTCCCTATCTAATCTTTCTGCTCTACAGTAATCATATATATTTACCTACGCAAAAGCATATATGCATACAGACACGCGCAGAATATGTGTGTGCGTATTTCATTCTATATATATATATATATGTATATATATATATGTGTGTATGTGTTATCATACAGTAAGTTTGTGTTTGTGTGTGTGTGCCTGTGTGTGTGTGTGTGTGTGCGTGCGTGCGTACCTGTACGCAAATATTTTATGAAATTGTGTATGCATGCGTTTCACTCAGTTGCTTAAATACGTTTACTTTATACTTGAATATTACATGAGGAAAAACATTTGTTATATAATCCAAGGAGAAAGTGCATCACTAGAATTTAGAAAACATCAGGTACAAACTGGAAGCAAACTATCTAAGGGTATGGAGAGAAAAGTAAGAACTTCTTGAGCTAAACAAATATACGTTTTATTTTCAGCAAAGTATCATGGAAACCATGGTTTTCGCGAAAATAACAAGACAAATATTTAAAAACTGATATGAAAAAGTTATTTATTTTCATATTATGAGGGACATTGGGAAATGTGTAATACGAAAAAGGAGAAAATTGAGAATCAGATAACAGAAACGAAATAATATTTCCTCTGAGTCACATAACCCCCTGGAACATTCTATGAATATTCTAGATAATTAGATAACTTTCGATTCCAGATATTGTGTTTTGGGTTGCATTTTAGATGGTTATTCCCCCAAATATCAATATGCACTTTTTTAACACTTTAATATCGTTCAGCTGAGAGACTATCTATATCTTTCGCTTGCAGTACTTAATCACAACTAAAATAAGCTGTGCCTTTAATGTTAATTTGAATGAAGGTTTTTTTTAAGGGGTTTTCTTTTTCGTACGCATTTGACACTGTTGGATGTGATTCTATTATGTGAGTTCATAAAACTTATTCATAAATGTTTTGATCACCATCTGCACTGCTGCTCATCTATGGGATTTAATTACTACGTGTTATTTTTTATTTCTTAAATACGTGATTTAGGCATTCATTTTTAAAATTATTTTATGTATTCCAGAGCATGCATGTGAGTGTGTATGTGTGCGTGTGTGTGTGCGTGTGTGTGTGTGTGTGTCTTTCTGTCGTTATTTGTCCCCCACAATCGCTTGACAACCGTCTTTGGTGTGTTTACGTCCCCGTAACATAGCGGTTCGGCAAAATAACCGATAGCATAAGTACCAGACTTTAAAAAAGTACTGGGATTGATTCATTCTATTAAAACTTCTTCAATGCAGAGCCCCAGCATGGCCATGGACTAATGACTAAAACAAGTAAAAATATAAAAGTTATATATATAAAATAATATTAATCTATATATATATTCGTATTCATACACACACATGTATATGTGCGTATGCGCGTTTGTGTGTATGTGTATATTATACATATATATGTATGTGTGTATGTGTATACAAGAGACAGGCAAACAGGCAGAACCTCCGTCGGTCAAGGTTGACCGTGTATCTGCACCTGTACGTGCAGGCTTGGAGCAAACGTTTTAAGAGAAAGATTGCCATACTTGTAAATACCGATGCTATTCACAGAAAGGCTACTGCCATATGGCCAACACATGCTCTCAGAATGCAAAAATCTGGCAAAGAGAACGCAAGATATCTTGCTCTATCCTGAAATTGTTCCCAATTTATTAACCCTAGTTTCGCACCTTTTTATCGATCTTGGAGGGATTAGATCAGAAGCTGACTTTGGCGTGTCAACTCAGAGGGCAGGATGTCAGAAAAATACTGCGACTAATTGTATCCAACGCGATAATGACTATACCAATTCGCCTTTTGTGTGTGTGTTTGTGTGTGGTGTGTGTGTGTGTGTGTGTGTGTGTGTGTGTGTGTGCGCGTGAGCGTGTGTGTGAGCGTGGTAAATTTTCCATTCGGTTTCCCTCTGCACAGAAAATACTTCACTTGCTAAAGGCACCTCTCAGTGAGCCTGCAACAGAAACACTTTATTGCGTAGTAAGCTATTTAATCCCACGTCTATCTGATAGACACACACACACACACACACACACACATACATCTATGCAGATAATTGGGTTCAATTAAATATAATTTTTTGTGAGACTCACTTGTTTGGTCAGTGATTTCATCAGAAACTAAAGTAATTACATTATACCAAAGACATAGTAGACATCCAAAATAATAGATAATTGCCAATTTCTCTTCATTTGAGAATTTTATACATAATATAGAAAACTTGAATGCTTATATGAAATAAAATTATAAAAGTGAATATTTAGTGTAATACACTCCGATATAAATGTATTAGTACTCCATTTGTTAACGCCAGACCGTAACTTGTGTCACTCACAATACATTTTACTGTTTATAAAGCAGGCATAAATTATCCTTGATGAATTTTAAGAAAAACGAAACTAAATGCCCCCTGCCTTTTCCAAGTTGCAGAATGCCTTATGCTTTTGCTAAAGGTATAATTTTTCATGCGTGTATGAATGTCTGTGTGTGTACACGCACACAACTATATACATACATTTGCATATATCTATATATATGTGCTTTGCTTCGTAACGCGGAGTAGATGAAACAGGGACAACTGATGAATGGGAATATTCTTTATATTGCATGTTTATTTTCTCTGTTTGTTTCTTTCGTTGTCCCAAAAAGTTCGTTTTCTGTTTTTGTTATTATGTTTTCGTTTCTCATTGTGTTCAACGTTTTTTTATGTCCTGTACCCATATATGCATGTATATATACATTATATATGTAGGTATGTACATATATGTAATATATATATATATATATATATGTACATATATGTATATATATATAATATATATATATATATATAATATTATATAAAAAATATATATATATCCATATTTTAATATTATTTATATTATATATATATATAGATATATATATATATATATATATATATATATATATTATATATATATATATATTATATATATATATATGTATGTATGTGTTTGTGTGTCTGTGTTTGTATGTCTGTGTTTGTCTCCTTACATTGCTTGACAACCGATGCTGGTGTGTTTACGCCCCCGTCACTTAGCGGTTCGGCAAAAGAGACCGATAGAATAAGTACTGGGCTTACAAAGAATAAGTCCCGGGGTCGATTTGCTCAACTAAAGGCGGTGCTCCAGCATGGCCGCAGTCAAAAGACTGAAACAAGTAAAAGAGTAAAAGAGTATATATATATATATATATATAGGCTGGGAAAAGTTCGGAGAGCTCCTACCTCTGCTGGCAACAAAGGGCCTTTCCTTACAATGAAAGGAAAACTGTATGATGCCTGTATGCGAACTGCTATGCTACACAGCAGTGAAACGTTGGCTGTGGTGGCCGAAGGCATCCGTAGGCTTGAAAGAAATGAAGCTAGTATGTTTCGTTGGATGTGCAATATCAGTGTGCATGTACGACAGAGTGTGAGCATGTTGAGAGAAATGTTGGGCGTAAGAGGCATCAGATGTTATGAGGAAGAAAGACGGCTGTACTGGTACTGTCATGTGATGCATATGAACGAGGACATATGTGTAAAGTGCCGATCTCTAGCTGTGGAGAAAACCTGTGGAAGGGGTAAACCCAGGAAGACCTGGGGCGAGGTGGTGAAGCAATGCCTTCGAACTTTGAGCCTCACGGAGGCCAGCTGAACTTAAAAAAGCTCTTTTTGAACGTTGGGCCTCACGGAGGCAATGACAATGACCAAGACCTTTGGTATTATGTTGTGCTTGAGAAGAAGACCCATCAAGCCATGTGAAATCATAGTCGTGGCAGATACTGGTACACGCAACTGGCACTCGTGCTGGTGGCACCTATTACACTCTCGGAGTGGTTGGCGTTAGGGAGGGCATCCGGCCGTAGAAATCATTCCAAATCATACTGGAATCTGGTGTATCCCCTCAGTTTGCCAGCAGTAGTAGAGATGATGCTGATAGTTTTGGGAAACTTACGTTGATTTCTTACTTTCTTTTACATTGTCACAATTGTTGTTGATAATAGCGTTGATGATAGAAATTGTTATGGTCGCGGTTGTCGTTATTCGTAGTTGATTTAATTGTTATATTATAACGGCAGAATCTAATTTTTTATCTGTTATCGTAGGTGTAGTATATAACTGAGGTAGTAGTTTTGTTTATGTTGACTGTGATGACGGTCATCTTTGCTTAAATTAGGCATAATAGTTTATTAGCAAAATTAATTATGTTATGGGAGGTGAATGTTGTTGATTATAAGGGCAACTGAATTTGTTCAGTTCCAGCTAACAACAATTTAATTTCATGAAACACACAAATTAAGTAATTTAAATTAGAGCTAATGGTTTATTTTCAACATTGACATGTGTATAAGCATGTAAGTGATTGGCTGTGTATGTGCGTGTTTGTATGCAGCAATGTGTGTTACGTGTGATTGGGTTTGTAGGTTTGTCTAGTTGTACGTATTAGTACGTATGCGTATGTTTCTTTGTGTGTGTGTGTGTGTGTTATTTCTAATTGTATAAATGATCAACTGTGTGGATGTGTGGATGTTTAATGTAAGAGGGTTCCGTGTGTGTGTGTGTGTACGCGCGCGCGTTTATGCGTGTGTGTGTGTGTGGACGCTTGTAAGCGCCTCTCTATTTCTAATAGTTAATTTATCATGAGAAGCTAGAAAGCAGAGGCTGATTACACATAGAGCTTCAATTTGCGGAGTTGAAGGTCAGCAGTCAAGTAGAACACACAGTAACGAATGGAATAATACAGGTTATAAGTGGATAGAATGAGATATTGCTTGTAATGTCTGATGGGTTGCTTTATGATGTTAAAGCTCATTACCGATAGAACAAAGGGAAAATTTAGATTAGAGAATGCCTTGAAGTAGAAAAATGGTGCATAAACCAAAATATGAATTGCAGATTAAATTATGGTTGTGAAGGATGAATACTGGAAACTATACAGTTTGGCCATAGATTGGACAGGCCATTAAATAATTCCTGTTACAGAAAACTAACCCTAACTGAAGCCGTTTTCATCTGAACGTTGTTTCGGTGTGTACCCTGCAAATAAAACACAGTACTCCGGAGGATCACAGAGAATAGCATGATAAGCTAGCTTTATCAGATATCGAGAGGTGGTGAATTTTATACAGCATAGCGTCTATGGCTGATCCAATCAGTAAACAAATTGCCAAACCTAGTGATTTATACAAAGGTAGTACGAGTCTCGGACGACTCGCCGCTGTCATTAACCTCGGCACTGTAACTGCCGGATGCAGAATTTATTACTGAAATGAGTTGACTTACATAATAATACTGGGCACACAAAATATAAAATGAGATTATCAGAGTGTCTCAACTTTTCATTGGAACCCAATGTTCCTATTGTGAAGTGTATCCGAGATGGTTTGTGGAATATGTATAAGATGTTCTATTATGTGTATACCTGTGATGGAGTGTATTTGTAATGATCTATTATAGAGTCTATTTGTGATGGTCTATTATGGAATTGCCATTTTTGTGGGCATGTCTTCGTTATGATCGCTACCGAGATGTATTTCTGATGGTTTAATATGAAGTCTGTTTGTGAAGGTCTATTCTACGATCTGTTGCACAATCTATCTGTGATGTCATATTTGTGGGAGTTTTGTAACTATAGATGATACTGATGGTCTATCGTGAGGTGTATCTATGAATGTCAGTTGCTGGTCTATTGTGGAGTATGCTTGACACAAATACTCTGAGATGCATATGTAATGGACTGTATTTAAGTCTATTGCATGGCCTATCTGGGATGGCCCTTGTAGAGTGTATCTACGGTGAGTTATTGCAGTGTACATATAAATGGTCTGTTATAGTGGGTATTTGTGAGACGCAACTATGACGATCTGTTACGCTGTATAGCTGAATTAGTCAATCGTCGAGAGTAGCGAAGATGCTCTGTTGTAGAGTATATTCTAAAATATTTTTTGTCGAGTCTCTGAGATTATCAATCATGAAGTTTACTCGAGAATTGTCTAGCGTAGAATATATCTACGATACTCTACTTTGAATAATATCTGAGATAGTATCTGAGAAATTCTGCTAGCACTCAGCTAAAATAATTGTTCCATTCGTATGGACCCAATCCTTTTTGAGTGCATCAACGACTAGAGACGAAACTGTTTTTTGTTTAAGCTGACGAGTTTGATTTAAAAGATACTTTACTGACATTTGATAACAGTTCGCACTATCACGTTGTAGCTCGGCCTTTAACCCTTTAGTGACATAAATTTAGTGACACTGATAAATGCACGATGCACAACGATTTAATTCTGAAGTAAATATAACAAAAATATATTGATTCTTTTACCTTTCAATATAGACATGCCAACACCTTGAGGAATAATTACTTTCAGTATATCTCCAAATTCCCGCCTTATAAAATGCTGCAGCATGTGTGATTCTGCAAATCCTCCAACCAAGAATAAATATTTCAAATCTGAAAACAAAAATAAAACAATCATTAAATTATTCATCAATTAAATATACGTGTGTATGTCGACGAATACATTTACAAGTATGTGTGTGTGTGTGCAAATGTGTGTGTATGCGCACACATACACACACACTCACGTACATACACACATGTACATATGTATGTATGTATGTATGTATGGTTGGATGGATGGATGGATGGATGGACGTATGTATGTATATATGAATGCACGTGGCTTACTAATTAGTGTGTTGCTCTCGCGAGCTTAAGTAGTGAATTCGATTGGGCAGCGTGCTGCTTCAATCTACTGAACTGAAATGAGCACCAACCGAGTGTTTGGGCAGTCCTCTATTCTATTGGCTGTCATATCGTCTATGTTCCGTTTGGTCAAAAGATGAGTGGGTCGATAGTTTGTGCACGTCTGCTCCTGATTACACGGGCATCGAAAAGCAATCAGCGACTTGCACCAAGTCACACTCGTTTACTAGTGACAGCATTCGTATATAAATATCGTGTGTGTGAGTTTGTGTGTGTGTGTTTGTGTGTTTGAGTGTGTGTGTGTGTGTGTGTGTGTGTGTGTGTGTGTGTGTATGTGTGTGTGTGTGTGTGTACACATACCTGGTGTGCTAAGGATTCTGCCAGCTCATTACCTTTGAGTTTAAATATATATTAAAAGAAATGTTTTAATGCCTCAGTTTTGTATGTAAGTAATTGAGGGGTAAGATAAGTACCATACCATATTCCCAGTAGGATCTCCCAGGTCATTAAGACTGATTAGTAAAGGTCCAGCATGTACATCTCCAGATTAAAGTCGGCAAGGAAATTCGTAGGCATATATTCTGCTCAGCTACGGACTCAATCTCAATAGCGACACGTATTGACCAGATTGCAGAGTTAAATTGGCAGGCGTTACAAAGTCAATATCAATATTTATGTATGTGATTACACGTGTGATTCGCAGTAACAGTCAAAGCGAAATACGAAAAGAGAAAAATAAGTAAAAGAATTTTTAAATAATGTATGAAAATGAAATTAGCAAAAACTAAATTAGCAAACTGGGAGAAATAGAGGAAAAAATAAAAATAGAACGCTATGAAACGGTACGGTAACACAAAAGAAAACAGTGTGTGAAGTTTAAAGTTACAAATTCAAAGGTTTTCATTTCAGACACATCATAATTAAAAGAATTATTTCTCTTGACATCTGTCGGCTGATGATTTGAAATCTATGAAATTATGCAAATAATCGTTTTAATCAATGACTCACTAAATTATTTGCCAAAATGTTTGCCAAAATTGTTTGTCCAGATCTTATTGCTACAAACATTTTTTTTTTAAATCGAAGGGCTATGAAAAATATAACCAAATAAAAAATACCAGAAGATATAAGATGGTAGGCGTTACAATTCATCATTTTTTAATGTCGAATATTACTTCACTTATGATTTAAATACAGTTTTCTGTAAGATGTAAATGATGTCCTCACCCGTTCTTACCATAAATAAGAAAGTTATTTATTGGAAACAATTACAAATTTAGTTTAGGATCAGTCGGGAGGCACATACTCTCACTGCACAAGCACACATACACATATACATACCGACCAGACCATCAGATGTTGCTACACATCGCTGGTCACAATGCGTTCGCATTGTTTTAGCCTTCGAATGACGCCACCCCGCTGGCTAAGCGAGCAGGGCAACAGAAGAAAGAGTGAGAGACAGAGTGGTGAAGGAGTACAGCATGGATCATTACACCCTGCCGGAGCCTCGTGGAGCTTTTAGGTGTTTTCGCTCAATAAACACACACAACGCCCGGTCTGGGAATCGAAACCGCGATCCTACGACCGCGAGTCCGCTGCCCTAACATTGCGCCTATATATATATATATATATATATAGAGAGAGAGAGAGAGAGAGAGAGGAACAAATAGAGAACGAGAGGAGATTCAAAATCCCTTTATCCTGGAATCTGCGCCCAGAATAAAGACACCAAAAATAGCTTGAAATTCGTTTTTAACGAATTGTTTAACAGTTATTGTAGACATGAAGTTTTTTCACAAAGGAAATAATTTATTTATATGCAGAACTTCTCTCCCGCTCTCTCTATCTTTCTACCTATCTCTCTATCTTTCTATCTATCTACCTGTCTTTCTATCTATCTATCTATTTTCTGCATAGATCGTATTAACGATCTATGCAGAAAAAGGAGAAAAAAGATATACACATTCCATAAATGTTTAATTTGGCGTATTCTAGTTGGTTTTGTTTCAATTTTTTTTCCACAAAGCCAACAACTTCGAGAGAGAGGTAAGTCGATTATTTCAACTCCTTGACGAAATTTGCTCTCAAAGAACCAGACGAAATGCGGCCTAGCATTTTTGCCGGGATGCTAACGGTTCTGCTAGCTTGCCACCTTGTTTAGTTTAATCTATTTACTAACATTTACGACATGCGGATGATTTCAAACAGGAATGATATGGTACTATGCACGGCTACCTATGACTAGAAAATATTTAAGATCTTTGTAATGAGAAGAAAAAAATACTAAACGTGTATATCTGTGCAACTTGTTTGTTACTCTTTGATTCAAAATTCCAACTTCTAATCTCATCATGATTTATCTAAAAGTGATATAACCCCCAGGACACCAGGCGTTCAAAAGATTTTTAATATTTATTTTATTACAGTTTTGTTTTTAAATATTTAAAATACTACATTTGTTATTTTGTTTGAATATCTTCTCGTATGTACCTTCTTTCATATAAAATGTCATTATTAAGAGATGAGAGAATATTCAGTTACCTTAAAATGGCACGGTATAAAGGCAAACCTAATCAATTTTCCGGGAATACCTATCTAAATAAATTGGAATGTTCCGAACGGCTAGTTGCATGAATGGGAGAGCATTAGACCTATTTATCCGAAGATCATTGACGCGTGGCTCTCAACTGATTAACTGAAGCTAGGAAAGGTTAATGAATACAGTGGAGTGTGAAA
>NC_042998.1:126852395-126862395 GCF_006345805.1 Octopus sinensis | reverse complement strand
ACCAAAATTCCTCCTCCACAGCAAGGGACGGGTCTACAGTTTCCATCTTCAATGACACAACTCCCACCGAAGGTACTTCGGGACGTGCCAGCAGTGTGTCACAAACTGCCGGCAATGTCCCGTTTTTCTTTTTTTTCTTTTTTTTCCCATGAGCCACGGGAGGATGGGGTTCTACCGCTTTGTCCAGTAGATCCTCCCTCCCTCCCGCAGCCTTCGGATCCTTAGGTGAGCAACCATTGTTGCCCACCCTTCTATTTTTGCCTTTTCCGAGGAGTTGGAAACCTCCTCGACTTCCTCCTTCTCTTCCTCCAATGAGAGAGCAGGGAGCGGTATCTTTATTAACTGCTCCAGGCCGTTATTATTTTGGTCCTGATGGCAGTTCTTTTTTATATGGCCCGGTTCCAGGCACAGGTGACGCTCGGGAGAGCGTCCCTCAAGCATCACCGAATACATGGACCCGGCCATTCTTAAAAATCTTGGAGAACAGATTTTCGGCTGATTAGGTCCATAGGGTCGAAACGGCTTTTGACCCCTCCCAATCAGCCGCATACAAGATATTTACGTTGAGGAGCTTGGTACTGCTGCCACCCAGACCCAGGTGGATAATATCCTCTATCCACTCAGGTTCAGTTCCGAGTGGCAAACCGCAGACCCAAGCCCTCGTCAACTTCTTCCTACAATAAGTGGGAAGAAACAAAATTTCTCTGCCCTCCACGAGCTGGCTCACGAATTTGCGAGCCTCTTCGAGGGTGTCAAATAGCAACCACACGGTTGCGTATTTGACCCCCTAGAGATGTTACTTAATAGTTGACATATATTCCGCCAACTCTTCCTATCAAATTTTTCTCGAAGACGGCGATGGTGTCGAAGGACTTGGAGTAAGTCCTCAATACCACCGTCTTCTTTTCAAACTCTTCCATCCATTGCTTGGGTGGCACTATCTCCTACTCCACAATTTTTTCTTTGTTCTTTGCCATGATAAATTAAACAGTTCAAAAACAGTTCACAAAATTCAAACAATTAGAGAGAAAAATCAAGTCCCAACCAAAAGGAAGAAAAAGAGACTTCTTACCACACAGCCACGCCTAATACTATTATCTTTGCTATACTCTAATCTCCACCTTTTCCTTTTACTTCATTCTCCGAAACATTGTTCTCAAAGCCCGTTAGATTTATAATCTGTAGAGCATACTCGGGATACGAATGTCTCGTTAAGTCAAATTAAGATGCGTTATACATCGACCGTGTTTGTCTAGTGCTAAGTTAAATAGCTCCCGGATATTTTTAGTGTACTAAAATTAATACATTTCCCGGTGGAACACTAGAATTATTCTCTCTACCTGGCTAATATATAAACTTTTGATTCTACATTACAGCCTTTTCATCGCTGTCTTAGTTTGCTGTAGGTCGGCTTGAATATTAATCACTCGTAACCGACTTCTATTTGTTGTGTAGCAGAATGAAACCATCTTTCTATTAACACTGGCTGGGGAAAAACACTTCTCAAAACATCCTGATGTCGCCGAAAGTTAATATCAGGAGAATATATATCCATATTTCCCTTCTATGAAATATTCGAAATCTATTCTTACAGTTTATTTTATTCACTTTGTTATTGGTCATAGTTCCGGCAAACTTAATTGTAGAGCATTCTTATCGAATTAGTCGCTTGTTCCAAATAAGATATACTGTTATTGTTCATATATGCATAGATACCGCACGCAGACACATACAGTCATATACATACGCGGGCAGTCACACACAAGTAAACACACGTACACATATTTATAAATATAACACACACACACATACACACACAAATATTCTTGGTCTCAAGCATTTGTCTTATGAAGAAAGGCTGAAGACGCTCGACCTTTATTCTCTAGAAAAACGACGACGCCGTGGTGATCTCATTCTCGCTCACAACATCATAAGCGGAAAGTGTAACCTCTCGAAAGAGCTGTTCTTCACTCCTGCTCCAGAGCGTCGGCTGCGGGGTCACTCTGAAAAGCTCTATCTGCGACGAATTCATCTCAATCGAAGGAGAGGGGCTTTCTCCGTCCGGGTTGCGGATCCATGGAATAAGCTGCCGGACGAGATAGTGAAGATGCCCACGACCGCTCGGTTCAAAGTACATGGCCTTGCTTTTTGCTTTTGAGCCAAAAAATTAACTTGACTTAACTTCTCCAACGCACGCACATACGAGTGGATGCTGTAAAGTTCCTGGATTTAAGGGTGTCGTGAAAGGCCTGATTGAAGGCCTAACCTTCTGAGTTCTTTTACAGGGATTAGAAAATCTAAAGGACTGCTGCAATAAGGGCGTAAATTTCAGAGGGGAATATGTTGAATAAATCATAATCAACTAATCCTCCTGTACTTTCCTTTAACCAGAACCAAGAACTTTTCAGCACACCCCCTCGTATGTGTATACGTTTCAGAATATATTCGAATGTCTGAGTAGGTACGCGTGTATACGTGTATGTGTGTATGTGTCTTTGTGTGCCCGTATGAGTATGTATGTAGAAGTTCATTATAAATCGATTTGTTTGACGGCTTTCATGTTCTCTTCGCTTGCTATTATTTGCTGTCACCACTACATTTCACATGAGTCCATCTATTAACCACGTCTCCCAAAATGGAGCACAGCCTCTAGCAAAAAATATTAATAAACTGTGAATCTTATCCATTCTTTCTTGATTTTTTTTTCTGTCACTTCTTTTCCATCATTTTTACGCTCCACACACACACACACACACACACACACGTTGTATGTTCAATTAATCACACAAGAGTCTGCGCTCCAGATTACTTTTGAATGTTCGCTTGACAAGTAGTAGTAGTAGTAGTAGTAGTAGTAGTAGTAGTAGTAGTAGTAGTAGTTGTCGTTGTTGTTGTTGCTGTTGTAGTAGTAAAAAGTGGTGGTGGTGGTGGTGGTGATGATGGTGATTCGGATGCGGCGGTGATGGTGGAGTTAATGCTGATGCTGTGTGTTCTCGCAAGACAAAAAGGAAACTAAACGGAAAGCTCTATCATCCTACTCAATTCCAATACGGTTCGTAAGTAAACTGCCACATCTTTATTTTTCGCAGCTATTCGCTACCTTTATTTTCCGATATTATTTTACACATTTTTTTCTGTATCTCCCATTTTTTTCTCTTCGCTTGCAATTACATACCTGTATTTCATACGTGTAATTACGGGGGCACTGGGATATGTAACACACTGCCTAAATACCAATCTTGAGAAATTAGTTTTCTCAAAAGCAGAAAGGAGAAAGCTGATTCGAAGACTACAGATCCAATCCATTACTGGAACTGTAAAAATCTGTAAAACTTTCCAGAAGTTTATCATTTAAGTATATATGAGCATGTCTAGGTATGCGAATATATGCATGAGAAGACATACATTAAACAAAACAAACAAATCTGCACGTATACATATATACCTACATACATACATACCCTGTTTTTGATGTTGAAATTCCAATGAAGGAGCCTTGGATCTAGGTTAGAAATCGGCTCTTTCTCTATAGGCCAGAAATCTTGAAATAAAACTAAATAATGACATACATATATGCATACATACATAATTATACACGCACACACACACACAGTTTCAGTTACAACCGATATGCATGGTAAAATCTTTCATATCTACAAAAAGAAAGCTGGTAAAGCACTCCGCTACTGCTTGGAGTTTCCTACTGTCACAACAGTCGGTCAGAAAAAATATTGAGATGAATTATTGTAGTGTGAACATAAAACGAAAGCGTGAAAAATGAAAGTGACGTGTATCAGCTTTATGTAGGTGGCAACCTGAACTATAAGTATAAAAGGTGAATTTTGTTTTAGAGAAATAGTATGACATTCCCGAAGTTAAGCTGTTAAACTGAACTAGTGCCAAATTTGCATAAAGCTAATTTCATAGTTTATGTATATGCTCTATTATGAAATGCAAATGAACAATGTTGTTTAAACTTAGATCTCATGCTGAAAGTACTCCATTTCATTGATGTAATTTATACAATCTTTCCGAAATCCGAAACACTATCCGTCCCAGAAATTTCGGATAAACTATTATCGACTGCATTGAATTTTTTTTTGTTTTGTTTTGTTTTGTATGGTTGGAAAGGAAAACCTTCTGTAGACTAAAATTAAGCTGATATATATGGTCTGATGGCATGTATGAGAGGTTTTTTTTTTTTTTTTTTTTTGAAACCGTTATGTATTTTCAAAAATAAGGTAAACCTCTGGCTCGAAACAAAGAATTGCAGCTCTATACCGACAGCACTAAATACATTACAGTCTGTAAATGTAAACAAATTACAGTGAATTGACATTAGACGTTTCAGACAGTTGTCCTTTGCAGCAAAATATTCACTTATATCTGGTGAACTAATTTGAAGAAGTAAATTATTTCTGCGTGCACACGTTCTTTGTTGGCTGTACCTTGCCGCAAAGACAAGCCAAGAGCTAATGTCAATCTCAATATCACTAGCTGTCAAATTCTTTCCATGAACGTTTCATTTTTTTATCCTCGTGTAATTGGATAGACGTTCTAATGTTCTGAAATCATTTGTCGTTATAATAAACCAAAATAATCCCCTTATTGATTCAGAGAAAAAAAATCACTTATCTTTACCTATACAACATTGAATTAGATTTCGAAGAACAACCAATAATTTAACTTAAAGCTGCAGCAAAACCCTGCATAGGGGTCAATGTAATCGACATATCCCTTCCCAAAATTCCTGGGCTTGGGCCAAAATTTGAAACTGTTTTTTTTTTATTATTATCATTATTATACCAATTTGTTCTTTTTGTATGTACCTGTCGTGTGTGTCACACTTCGAAGAAGTGATTGGCAAAGCGAGAGAGAACAGAGAGGAAGTAAGAGATAAAGGTGGAGAGAAAGAGAGAGTGTGAGTGAGAGAGAGGTAAAATTAACGTGCAAGTGGCTGAGTACTCCACCGACATACAAAACCATAAGGTAGTTCTCAGGGAGATTTAGACTCACACAGAATGTGACGAGGCTGGCCCTGACTGAAGCAAGGTGAAGTAGAGTACCTTGTCAAAAATACAGCGTGTCGCAGGGAATCGTACTCATGACTTTACGATCGTGGGTCGAATACCGCTAAACACTGAATCAAGCGACTTCACTCTCTTAACCGTAGAGAAAAGGAGTAAAACAATAGAGAAAGAGAAAGGAAAGCCTCAGTCATCTACAATGACAATTAGACTGAAATACGATCGATCTTTTCTAGCTTCTTTACTTTTTAACAATGAAGAAGAGGGAAAGACATTTAGTAATGAACAGAGGGTAAGTCTTTCAGATGCTTACGTTTTTATTCTGGGAGTTCTAGAACGATCGACTGTTAGTTCTTTCTTCTTTCCCCCACCTCGGTACTTCTTTCATAGTTCTTCATATCTTTTAATTGGTGAGTAAAGACCATGTCCTTTTTTCAGGCACGTTTAACGTTTTATCTACAAACTACAAACAAGCACCCCTCCTTTCCTTTTTTTCATACAAAAACTAATACAAATTTCGAAAGGGGGTATAGCTATGAAAAGAGCCCAGGAAAATGGGAAACAGCCTCTTCAAAATAGTTGGGGGGAGAAAAGTTGCCAACAGGTGGCTACACAAAATTCAACTCAATACTTTAAAGAGTGTCTTCTACTATAGCCTCGGGCTGACAACAGCCTCGTGAGTGAATTTGGTAGATGGAAACTGAAAGAAGCCCGTCATACATATAGTTCCGAATGACCGGTCCTTGTTTTTTCCTGTCATTTTTTGTATTGTCTGTCTGGATATTTTGTTGTCGCCTGTTACGTTCTTGTTCCATTTTTTGTTTTCTTTGTTTATATGTATACTTATAGCGGCGTACGTACACTTTTGGTGTCTTGTATGTAAATATATATACATATATATATATATATAAATTCTGTACGATACTCTTACTCTTTCTATTAGTCCCCTTCACACTTTCTTCGTTCTTTCGACTCTTCTTTTCTCGCTTCCTCTCTCTCTCACATCTCTTGGCCTTCCCTTCATCTTCACTTTCTCTTCTCTTTTACCCCACTCTGTCCCTTTCCTTTCTTTTTCTTTCCTTTTCGTCCTACACTAATTCTTCAATCACTCTGCCTCTATCTCTCTCCTCGCCTTCCACGTGACCGGTGTTCCACCAAGTCTGACCCTTCTTTCTTGGTTGGACTAGTATCCGTGTAACATCTCTTACATCCCTTCCCATGACTTTCATCTTTTATGTCCCTGCCATAAGGCTTCACTTCCACACACGCCAGCTTAATTTAATTCGTCTTTAGTCGAATTATGTACCAATTCTCCGTCTTTTACGTCTTTGTTTTCGTATACATTCGCTTGCTTTCTTCCAAGAAATCTAGTGGTTTTAGCTTAGATTTTCTTGGGGTCGGCCAGATTACAGCAGACTCGAGTGTAACCGACCGAAATTGCTAAGATAATCTGATACTCGACTGAGGATAGGAAGCTCCGAATGACCCGTCCTTTGTTTTTTCCTGTCCTTTTTTGTATCGTCTAACCGTCCGGGTGTTTTTTGTCACCTGTTACGTTCTTGTTCCATTTTTCTTTATATATATATTGTCCCCTACCACCATTGTTTCAAAACCTATGTTAGTGTGTTTGCATCCCCGTAAGTTAGCTGTTCGGCAGAAGAAACTGATAGAATAAGCACCAGGCTTACAGAGAATAAGTCTAGGAGTTGATCTCTTCGACTAAAGGGCGATGCTCCAACATACCCACCTTAAAATGACTGAAACAAATGAAAGAATAAAAGAATAACAGAAGAACGTTCTGTACCACTAAACCAAGAAGGTTCTTTGAATATGTACGATGTGTTTTAAGGCTAAATAGTAATTCTTTTTACGTTTGCGTAACTGAGATATTTTGGTTCGACTATATAGTTATCGGTTTTACACGACTTTCTATATTCTGTAACTGTCACAATATAGAAACATTTCTCACGGCACCAGCACACAATTTACCGATGCTTACATTTTTTTAATAATTTCCGTGAAATTTTCACGGGCTCAGCTAGTTACTATTATCATTATTATTAAGGCGGCGAGCTAGCAGAATCTTTAGCACACCGGGCATTTCGTCCGCCAGTATGTTCTGAGTTCAAATTGCGCTGAGGTCGACTTTGCCTCTCATCCTTTCGGGGTCGATAAATTAAGTACCAGTGAAACACTGGGGTCGATGTGATCGACTTATTCCCTCCTCCAAAATCTCAGGCCTTGTACCCATAGTAGAAAGGATTATTATTATTATTATTATTATTATTATTATTATTATACTGCACGCGTAAGCGAAAGCAGGGTATTGTAATCACTCGTCTTTGTCTGTGTGTTTGCAAAATTACTAGAAAGTGGCTGAACGGATTTTCACTGCATTTGGCAGAAATTCTCATTGGGTAAGTGGCTCGAAATGATGAACATTAGGTTTGATTATCTTAAAAAAAATATCGAACTTACAAATTTCCCGATAAGCAAGTGGTCATATTATTTTGTTCACTCTCTTTTTCGTATTAATCGAGCCTCATCTGCGTGTGTATCGATCATGGTATACCTATGCGCGTAGACATGTACGCGTACGTACATACATACATACATACATATGTGTGTGTGTGTGTGTGTGTGTGTTAGTGTGTGTGTGTGTGTGTGTGTGTGTGTGTGTAAAATGATGGATTCGAGAGTTTCGTTTATTTACAACTTGATTTCTTAATTCCACCGGAGTATAAATGACTATAACGGTGATATATATGGAAAAAAGATTAATTCAGTTCAATTAAAAAGCATGGGTAACAGATGTTTTGGTTCGATTATATAGTTATCGGTTTTACACGTCTTTCTATATTCTGTAACTGTCACAATATGTACGTAAGCCACACTATAATTTGCGAAAAAGCCCAACTGCATGCAGGGTATGAATCGCCCCTCCGATGCCTTTTTTCATTATTATTATTATTATTATTATTATTATTATTATTATTATCATTATTATTATTATTATTATTATTATTATTATTAATTTTTTCATCCTCATCATCATGATTATTATCATAATTATTATTTCCTTCTTTCTTCAAATTTTCTTCCGTTTCTCGCCGAGTGTTTTCCGTACACCTAGGGCAGAGAAGCTCATTGCATGCATTCCTGGATTACACACGCAAATTCACAGGTAAAATATGTATTAAAAAATTAATAAATAAATTCATGAATGGGTTGTTGTTTTCACAGCGATAATTCTCTTCTCAGTACATGAGCCGTTCCAGTTAACACGATCTTTTGCACTTCCTGTTGGGATGGTAAACCTGGTATCATTTTCAAATAAGTTTCAGTACCTCTTTTTATCATTCCTAGAACTCCTACAATTACTGGTATTGTAGACGCCTTGAGATGCCACATTTTTTTCAATTTCTATTAGCAAGTCTTTATATTTACTGGTCTTGTCAAATTCTTACGCCGCTTTTTTGTGATCGCAAGGAATACTCATGTCAATTAATAAACACATCCTTTTTGTCTGATCTTTTATAATAATATCCGGTTTATTAGCTTTTATAGTTTTGTCGGTATGTACGGGGAAGTCCCATAGAGTCGACACATTTTCTTCCTCAGTCACAGCTTCAGGATGGTGTTTATACCATTTGTCAGCGGTTTTGATTTTATAATGCCGAAATATTGTCCTGTGTAAATACTGGCCGACTCTGTCATGTCTTGCTTTATATTCTGCAGGTGCTAAGACTCTACACCCTGAGATTAGGTGGTCTATAGTTTCAATCTCATCGTTACAGAATCGGCATTTTGGGTCAGCTCCATTTTTTATCACATTGGTTTGGAAGTTTTGGGTTAATAATCTTTGGTCTTGAGAAGCTACTATGAAACATTCACTCTCCGCTTTTAACCCTGAGCTTATTATTATTGTTGTTATCATCATCATCATCATCATCATCATCATCATCATCATCATCGTCGTCGTCGTCGTCGTCATCATCATCATCATCATCATCATCATCATCATCATTATTATTATTATTATTATTATTATTATTATTATTATTATTATTATTATTATATCTGAACGCGTCTTAAAGACTACTTACTGTTTCTCTATTAAGAGAATGGAGAAAAGAATAAGCAGCACGTTTATGTCTTTTCTCATGGGCATTAACGATATTCAATTAAGAGAAATGCCCCAGCTGAAAAGCAGAAAAAGTAGGTCGCAGGTTTGGATGCTTGAAAAATTTCCAACGCCTGACATCCTTGACTAATAGGAAAATCTTAAAATAATACAACATAAACTGCAACATTGAAGTGTATAACCTACCTCGGGCATCAGGATGGTTGAGAATATTTCCAATCGCCTCACTAATTCGTGTTAGTGTCGGTTTAAACAAACGTTGCATTTCCTCAGTACTCAAACGCAACATTCCTTGAGTTGACCAACGAATATTGGGGTTGTTGTATCTCTTGATTGCGCTCTCCACAGTGCTTTTCTGCAATAAATCATAGAGCAAGAGACTAAAGACTTTGATTTCAACAAAATAAAGAGTGGGATGATAGACAGAGGGAGGGATCGCTGTGGTTGTCTGTGAGAGAGTGGATAGCACTGAAGTTGTATAAAGCATGAAAAAATGGAAGAAAGAAACGAAAGAAAGAAACGAAAGAGAGAAAGAAAGAGAGAAAGAAAGAAAGAAAGAAAGAAAGAAAGAAAGAAAGAAAGAAAGAAAGAAAGAAAGAGAAAGATGGGGTATAGAGAGGGTTCAGAAAGGAGGAAATGAAAGAAAGGAATGAAATAAAAAGTAAACAATGTATAACTAAAATAAAGTAAAATATTGAGGGAATAAGTGAAAGAAAGAAAAAAAAAGAAAGAAAATGAGAAAATTGAGAAAAGTTCAGTGGAAGAAACAAAGAAAAGTGGATGCTAAAATTCAATCATAGCCCAGCAGAGCTCAAGAACATCTATTTTC
>NC_042998.1:126842395-126847395 GCF_006345805.1 Octopus sinensis | reverse complement strand
TTCTCCTCTAAGATAATATTAACTTCTTCATCATTATCGTCAAACCAATCTTGGTATTTTTTTACAACAGGCCAAGGATGTTACTACAAATCTCATACACTCATTCTTTGAATGACTTCCAGCTTCCATCACAGGACAAATTATCTCACTCACAAACTCTCTGCGTACTGACGGAATCTTCAGTTTATTCACATCAATCCGTTTAGGTAATTTGACATTACTTACTCTAACCTTAGGCTTGACAACAAAATTCACTTTGGCACGCAAAAGCCTATGATCAGTCCAGCACTCTGCACCATGCATCATTCGAACAATAGCAAAGTCCCTAGTATCTCGTTTCCTGGTGAGGATGTAATCTATAAGATGCCATTTCTTTGAACCAGAGTGCATCCATATCGTTTTATACTTACTCTTTCATCGAAACATTGTATTCATGACACACAAATCCATTTCTACGCACATTTGTAACAGTAGCAAACCATTACTGCAGGAACTCCCAACCCCATGCTTTCCTAGGACACCCCAAGTCTCCCAATCTGCACCAACGCGAGCATTAAAATCACCCAAAATGACAACTTTGTCATCATGGGGGATACTGTGTATAATCTATGTAAGCGATAGACAGAAGGCAAGTTTATCATCTTCTGATGAATTCATAGTTGGAGCATATACACTTATTGGTGTTGCATAGCGACCTTTTCTTAATGGCAGCCTTAAATACATTAAGCGATCCAAATGGCCACATAGTAGTCCCTCAAGGTTTGAAGCCAAAGTGATTTTGATAGCAAATCCCACTCCTGATTCTCTCTTATAGGTCTCCTCTCTACCGCTCCAAAAGAAAATGATTCCCATTTCCATGAATTCTTGTTTCGGCTAACACTACAATATCCATATCATATCGCTGTAACTCTTTTGCAACAAGCGCAGATCTTCTCTCCTGACAAAATTTCAGACAATCATTGTCTAATAACGTTCTTGAATTCTAACATCCGATATTCATAGGCTTGCATCTTAAACCTGAAATATTATTCAAAAATTGTAGTTTTGTAAAGATATTAGACACATCGAAATGTATCAAATTTAATCAGTTTCTATCATACGACTGCATAATTTGCTTCAGACATCATTAGAATGTTCTTTGCTTATACCCCGAATATAGACTTTACAGTATTTCAGCTATATAACCGTCCTGTAACTGTTAAAATCGCAAATATATGAAATGATCGTTTGGCATGTTCTCTTTACATTGACCCTAATACTAAATATATTTGGATTAAAATGTGTGACGTAATTATTAGTTGCTAATACTTTTTGCGAATGAAGTATAGATAATCATAAAATGCTTATGTATATCTTTAAATAAATTTCGTCCTACAAGTTTTGTTGAACTAAAATTTAGTGTATGGGAAAATGTTTTATTCATAAGTGGTTTCTATTGATAAGGCACAAGCTTTTGTTCTGATAGACTATGCAGTTTATTGACTTCAATAAAATATAGTTAATAATTTATGAATCCCTGAACGAATTAATTAAAACATTAAAACCTTTCCGAGACTGCATACTGCTTCTGGAAATTGGCTGTGTATAAATCATTCCCAGGGTTAATAGAGTTTGTCTCTTTAAAAGATGGTATGATTGCATGGTTAAAACGTTCGCTTCGTAAAAATGTGAACATGGATTGGGTCCTATTGCGCAGGTCTTTTTCTTTAATATATGCATATAATAGGAGGTGGGGTTTGTTGCGCCAAAATCATTGGGTGTCTGTGCAAATACATACACACTCACACGGACACACATGGGTACAATATATGAAAAATCTGGTACTCCGTTTGTTACGACGATGAGGGTTCCAGTTGATCCGATCAAAGAAACATCCTGCGCGTGAAATTAATGTGTATGTGACTGAGCACTTCACAGACACGTGTGCCCTTAACTAGTTCTCAGGGAGATTCAGTGTGACACAGAGTGTGACAAATACAGGTACTACTCATTTTTGCCAGCTGAGTGGACTGGAGCAACATGAAATAAAGTGTCTTGCTCAAGGACAGAATGCGACGGTGGGAATCGAACTCACGTGAACCGAATACCCTAACCACTAAGTTACGCACCTTCACGATATATATATCATATAAATAATGTATATATATATATTATATAATTATCTGTATACTCTCTCTTTACTTGTTTCAGTCATTTTTGACTGTGACCACGCTTGAGCACCGCCTTTAGTCGAGCAAATCGACCCCGGGACTCATTCTTTGTGAGGCTAGTACTTATTCTATCGGTTCTTTTGCCGGAGACGTATACACACCAGCATCGGTTGTCAAGCGATGTTGGGGGACAAACACAGACACACAAACACATACACACATACATACATATATATATATATATATATATATATATATATTATATATATATATATATATATATATACGACGGGCTTCTTTCAGTTTCTGTCCACCAAATCCACTCACAAGGCTTTGGTCGACCCGAGGCTATAGTAGAAGTCACTAGCCCAAGATGCCACGCAGTGAGACTGGACCCGGAACCATATGATTCGTAAGCAAGTTACTTACCACATAACCACTCCTACGCCTATATACATACATGTTTAACTATGTAGTAGTAGTAGTAGCAGCAACAGCAGGAGTTAGCGTCTTTGATGTACTTTACCAGAATTTATTTTATCAGGATCAGGGTTCAGTTAAATATCTCACTCCTATACACTTGTGTTAAATCGTATTATCCAAACAACGACAGTCTAGGTCATTATGGGGAAAAGTGTAATTTCAGAACAGACACAAAATCAAAGGTTGATATTTTGAATGCATTTAATACATTTAAGATAACCCTTGTATAAAATATCTTCTGCTAACATTTCAAAATATACTGAAGAGGTTATGTTATATCAGGATTATCTTAAATAATTTCTTTATACACGTGTTTTATATGTATTCAAAGTTTCGACCTTGCCAAGCTTGTTCTTCAATGAAAATGTCTATCTCTCGCCCGCAGACATACAGTGCCCATTGGCACTCGCAAATGGGTAAGGATCGGTAACATGTATCGTGCTATTGCAAACTGTTTTGCGTACCCCTGTAGATGCAAACAGAGTTGACCACCTTTTGGGCATCCTACCCTTTACCTAACGGAACAAAAAAAATAGTAACGTCTAAATTTCCTTTTACCAAAACTGGTTTGAGGCTTGCAACAACAATAGCAATAATTTCCATTACATAGTTTCTATTGATAACAAACTGAAGTAACAGAAATACTAAAAGAACTTATGACCTTCAGCTGAAGCATTCAATATTTTATCTTCTCTTTGTATGTCCTTGCAGAAATAAATGTAATCAATGAAATTTCTTCGTTAGCACACACGTAAATTAACTTTCAAAAAAAATCCTTCATAAATATTCATTCTACTTTTCAACAATTCTTCAGGAATAACATATTAAGATAAAGCGAAAATCACGTGTTGGTTTTTGAGAATATAAAATATTCTGTTTTCTATTTTAGACGATTACAGAATTCAGTTTTTTTTTCCTTTCATTGATTTATAGCATTCATAAATCATAATTGAATACGTAAATATTGGTGAATATTATAATTCTGAATACTTAAATTATCGTTATTAAGGGCATATGGTCTGTGACATTGTATCCATCAATACAATTCATGACCATTATGATTCATGGCTCATTACAAAAGGGTTACTGGTCCTGATATTTCTATTAACGATGGTTATGGTACACTAAAATCTTATCGGAATGATTGCTCTCATTTCATTCGCTCGAGAGCTGGCTTTTATCGGGGTTGAATGATCAAGACAAATTTTGTGGCCCGTGAAAGAGGAACCGATTCTAGCTGACTTTATATTATTAACTCTCAGAATTATCGTTGAGCTCTACATTCTAAGTGGCATGACATAGCTTCTTTTGAACTTGTCACCACCTGGAACATGTGTGCGTGTATGCGTGCGTGTGTGTGTGTGTGTGTGTGTGTGTGTGTGTGTGCGCGTGTGCGTGTGTGTGTGTGTGTGTGTTGTGTGTGTGTGTGTGTGCATCCCATGAGAAAAGAAAATATAGATTAGGTAAAAAGAAAGCAATAATAGTTTCCGATATGTTAGGTTGCTAATCTTTAAGGCGTACTTTGAAAAGCCTATTACAGAATAACACGTACTTCTGTCAGTATGGTATATGTCTTACATGATACATATGTACGTATGAGAGCGTGCGTGTGTGTCAATGAGTGTGTGTGTGTGTGTGCGTGTGTGTGTGCGTGCATGTGCGTGTGTACGTGCATGCATGTATCTTCGTGTCTCCTTCGTCTTGACATCACTTGGTAGTGTCGCTGTTAAAAAACAGTGTCATTCATTTCTAAGACTGAAACATGTCTGGCAAAGGGGAATTATTACCTTGCTTGGAAACAGAGAATGGTTGGCGACAGGAATGGTAGCCTACCGAAGAAAATCTACCTAGGTACACTCCGTCCATCGCATGCAAGCATGGAAAAAATCACGTGATCATGAACATTTAAACGATTATAATGCTTATATATATATATGTGTGTGTGTGTATCTTCTATTTTTAATTATTATAAATCTTCCACTGAGGAGGGAACCGGTTTCCAACAAAGATACAAGTCTCCATCTTTGGGATGTAATTAACACAGACAAATTCACATTAGGAACTTGAGAATAGTCTTGCATATTTTTACTGTTCTATTCACAAATTGCACTTGTAATGTACGTGTGAGCCGGTCGATTTCTCTTTCTGAAAATCCCAATTTATCGTGATTCTCCTTTAAGCATTTACTAACAAAACCTAGTGCTCCAACTATTATTGATATGAATATGAATTCATAGTCTGGATATAGAAGCTGGGAGTTTCGAAGAAGCTGTCCATGGATATCCTCCTTTTCTCTGATTTTCAAAGTGACATTTATATCTGCAGGGCAGCTAACCTATATAATGGTACATACCTTTGCTCCTCTGT
>NC_042998.1:126817395-126837395 GCF_006345805.1 Octopus sinensis | reverse complement strand
GTCGAATCTGCTGTAGCATTAGATTGTGTTTTTATTGCTTAATTTTAAAAGTTTATTCCTTGTTTTTCTTTTAAACTGTGAATACATTCTGGTTTTGGTATACCCTTGTTATGACACTTTCAGCAATTCTTCTTGGGAATAGTATTATAAATAGTTTAAACAACAATTTCAAGTTTCATGGAACGGCAGGTACTTTGCATACGTTTTTAACAATAGCTGATGATGCGGCAGATACCTTCCATACTTCTGCATAGCTAGTGCACAATCGACATTTTCTGGCGCAACGTCGGGATATTTAGTAGTCACCTCCTACATAGGATAGCAGAGATGTATCCCTCTAAACAGGATGTAATGTGTCTATTATGGGTCCAAGAAATATACTTTCTCACACAATGGTCTTCATATCCTATTGACTTGTGTTACAACCTTCCTTTCATATAGTATCTTCTTGGTGTAAATAGTGCTGATCAACTCAAATCTGACTAAGAGCTGTATTTTGGAGTCTTTGTATCATTTACTAGTTTCTATTCGTTCACAAGTTTGTCCGTATAATGACAGCAGACGTATTTCTGTGTTTTATTATCGATTTTGTTAAAATCATAATTCCTGCTTCAACCATCTTCTACAGTAGGGAATTCATACTGTAAATGTGAAGTGATGGGATATTTTACATCCCATTTGAGAATTGTATAGATCTTGATCAATTCAATTAGAATTTCTTTTGACGATTCTGCAACCTGAGTTGGCTAATACCAGTTTCTTGACTTTCTATGATCTTTTCGAAGCAGTGAGATGCGTATAGTTTTGCCTGTTTAATTCCATACCCTTTTCAAAAAAGAAAATGTGGTGGTACTCTGCTTTTATCTAAAGACGTTGACCATTATTTTGATTTTATACCAGGCATGAATTAATGGCAAGGAGTTAGTCTTCTTTACACGAAAGATATGATTAAACACCTCCGCCGCTATGCCCTTGTGATTTACTGTTTTGTCATGTATACAAAACAGCATATGTAAGTATATAACAAGCAGTAAATCTATCTGCACGTGGCAATGTGTGGAAAAACATCGATACGTGTGTTCACAGATAGTTAAGTATAGATGCGCAGATATGGTTGTGTGGTTTCACATATTCGAGGACTCCATTTCAACCCCAACACGTTGGTAATTTGGGCAACTCTCTTCTACATTAGCCGTGATTGACCAATTCATGATGAGTGGAATTTGGTAGATGGAAACACTGTGTGCGTGTGTGTGTGTGTGTGTGTTTGTATGTATACATGTGTATATGAATGGCTTAGGTGTCTCTATGTATATATATGTACAGATAAATGTACTATTATGTCTATGTGTAGTTGCGTATTGTGTGTGTGCATGCGGTGTGATCATGTGCACGCGTCACTTTGTGTTGACAGACAGACAGCTAGATAGATAGATAGATAGATAGATAGATAGATAGATAGATAGATAGATAGATAGATAGACAGACGGACGGACGGACGGACGGACGGACGGACGGACGGACGGACGGACGGACGGACGGACGGACGGACGGACGGACGGACGGACGGACGGACAGACAGACAGACAGACAGACAGGCAGGCAGACAGACAGACAGACAGAAGACAGACAGACAGACAGACAGACAGACAGACAGACAGACAGACAGACAGACAGATAGATAGATAGATAGATAGATAGATAGATAGACAGACAGACAGACAGACAGACAGATAGATAGATAGATAGATAGATAGATAGATAGATAGATAGATAGATAGATAGATAGATAGATAGATAGATAGATAGATAGATAGATAGATAGATAGATAGATTATAGACCATTATGGACATAAGTAGATAAGTATGTAAATAGCTTGAACTAGCCTGTTTAGTTGTGTAGGCTGTATTTTTTTTATCGGTTTGATTTATTGATTTGGCTGATAACTTACTTTTGAGTGAAAGAACACCAAGTCGTCAATAGCTGTGTGTATGTGTTTGTATTTAACACAGCAACGCCACATTTTTATAACCACATACTCCATAGGGAGTGGTAGTGTATATCATATGGCTGAACTATATCATGGGTTTGAAATGAGAGCCAAGTCTCTATTGTTTTAATTTTGGCTGTATTAGTATAAAAGAACAAAGGCGAAATAGCAAAGTGGGAAAAGTATCATACAATCGATCTACGAATCTGGAATTGATATTTTATTCATTTCAGATATTTTGTTATGTGTCTCGTCATTTGTTTGTGCTCTCAACATATATCTGGTCTTTTGTGAACTGAGATAGCAGACGTGTACCTCCATTGCCTCAGTTTACCTAAATTTATGGTATAGCTTATTGTTGTTAATCACCAGGCTATCTCTCACCGAATAACGTTTTTTCAAAGGCGTTACAATCATGGATCTCTTGAGATATTTTGCTATAGTTGTATCTGAGACTACATCATAAATGTGCCCTCTTTTTCAGACTTCGAGATGGGTGCTGAAAAGTTCCTGGCTTTAAGGGAATCACGAAAGGCATGGTTGGAGGCCCAACTGTCCGACATCTTTCACAAGGCTTACAAAAACTAAAGGACCGCTGCAATAAGTGAGTGAATCTGAAGGAGAATAAAATCATAATTGACTGATACTCCTGTATTTTCTTTTACTCAAAGCCAGGAACTTTTCAGTAGCCCCTCGTATGATTTCATTTGTGGAAGATTTGATTACTTTTTCTAGCGTGTTGAATGACCATGACATTACATCGTATTCACTGGCACATTTATATGCCATTGGCATGTTGCTTTGCAGAAATTGATATTTTTTCTCTATTGGGAACCTTAGATATGATTAAACACCTCCGCCGCTATACCCTTGTGATTTACTGTTTTGTCATGTATACAAAACAGCATATGTAAGTATATAACAAGCAGTAAATCTATCTGCACGTGGCAATGTGTGGAAATTAATATTTTTCTCTATTGGGAACCTTATGTAACATATTACAGCAACGATGATCAGCTGAAGTTACTAGAGGTGTACTGAATTTTAAAAGATCGCCAGTTATTAACATAGTATTACGTCCTAAATGTCATTAACAACTTCATCTTCTGTTAAGAGCTAGACATGGCTATATCATTAAGAAACTCACTCTGCAATACCGCTGTTTCTGTTTACTTTTTTTGTAAGCTTCTACTATAGCCCGGACCGAACAACGCATTGTGAGTGAAATATCATTGATGGGAATTTTGGAAAATCGATTAAACACTTATTCCAGTCCCCGGATCTTTGACATAATCGATTGTTCAGTTTAACAACCACATCTGATCCTCGAATGATCAGTAGCATAGTACAAGCATTCGGGCTAGATTAACGTTCTGAGAATATCTTCCCATTTGGATAAGGGGTCTTGTAAAAGTGTTTTGACCTCTACTCTTTCACATCTGACAAAGCCATATAAATACAAAGATAAAACATTTTATGCAGTGTTTGATTGTGTTTGTTTTGTGTCCTTTGTTGTTTGTCGTTTCTCTGGAAAGGTTCTTCATTTAATGAAAAATCACAAAACGGAGACTATGATCTCAGAAATAAATTTATGATAAGAAAATAAATGTCTTTAATTGTAGTTATATAAGGTTTTGACTTTCTCTGAAAGGTGCAGTAGGCCATCCCAATAAAAATAGCTGCCAGTTCTCTCTCAAAGCATAGCTTTTGTCGTAAAAAATAAAGAGCGATATATAAACACAAAATGCTGGATAGTCACGACAGAGAAGTCTCTCAATATAGGTCTACTCAGCCTGGCTTGTATTTAAGCAACAACTTAAAATTAAGTAATCTCGTTTGTGGAGTGTCTGTCCGTCCAGTGAAAATTGAAGGGGTATTGAGCTTGTATGTGTTCATAAAAAGTGTGTATACTATGCAAGTTAAGAATTTGAATTTGAATGTGCAGTGTTTCGATATTTGTGGCGCTGTTAATTATCAGTGCATTTTTAGATCACTTTCCGTATATTCCATTCTGAAGAAATTAATGCCCATAAAAGAAGGAATGAACGTAATGCGTACTCATTAGCTTCCCATAGACAGCTGATTACGTCTAAGTAAGAAATTAATATAAATAATTGAGAGAATGACGTAAAAGAATGAGATTTTAACAAATTCACTGGAACGTGCCTGTGTCTGTATTTTATTGGTTCTTTTTTTTATATTTTTGTTGCTAATTCATCCTAGATTTTCTTTGATGACTTCCATCTATCAACATCATGTCTTCTATTCGACGAAGTATGTCTAGGATTATATTATCCAATGTGTTTCTACTGTTACAGTTTCATTCACGTCTAAGGTACTACGTAAAAATATCATATCTACCTCTATTTTCTGAAGACGATCAGACGTGATTTGAAAGAGATTTCGCTACTATCTCTAGCAAGTCGAGCGACCACACAAGGGCTCCCGCCTTCTCTCTTTTTCGCTCCATCTCTCTCTCTCCTCTCTCTCTCTCTCTCTCTCTCTCTCTCTCTCTCTCTCATCTTGTGGCTTTCATATGTTCTCTTTATTTAGGAATTCGCATTTACGTATGTGATTAACATGACATCAACAGTACTGCAGGTGTTTTTCGAATAGTCATCCTCAGTAGTAGCTAAGATTTTTTCCAAATGTTGCAATTATTCCAAATGTTCCTTTGCTGAAAGTACGCGTCGTACTACAAGTCACTGTTTACAAGCCTCTTGTTAAAGGAGTTATTTATTTTAGGCACACACTCAATTGCAGTAACTAGTGGTAATTCCGGTCATTTACTTTAATTGGAATATTTTGTGTTGTATATATATATATATATATATATATATATAATATATATATATATATATATATATATATATATATATGTATATATATAGACAGACTGAAAAATGATAGATAGATAGATAGATAGATAGATAGATAGATAGATAGATAGATAGATTAGATAGATAGATAGATAGAAGATAGATAGATAGATAGATAGATAGATAGATAGATAGATAGATAGATAGATAGATAGATAGATAGATAGACAAACAGACAGACAGACAGACAGACAGACAGACAGGCAGATAGACAGATAGGCGAATATACAAATATAAAGGGAAGTTATTTATATAGAGTGAAGGGGTATAGGAAAATATAAAATTACGTAGGTCTGTACGAAGTATGTTCAAGTAGATATATTGATTGTCTGTGAGGGCATTTAAAACAACCCGCCAACTTGCCGACCGACACAACATGCTTGAGATTGCAATGTTGTATATAGTCGACATTAAGCTTTCGTCAAATAATCATCTTATTTAGGTACAAAACTAGAAATTCTAGGGAGAGAGGTTAATCAATTATTTGAAGGTACTTTACACCATCAGCTCGGGGGCGGGGAAGGAGTGGAAAATAAAATTTACCTCGGCGGGATTTGAGCTCAGAATGAAAATAGCTGGAACAAATACCGCAAATCATTAATAACATGCACAAAGTATGGATTCACAACATCCGTATGCCGCAAGCCGACCTTTACTGGACGATACCTCAACTTCAATTGCCACCATCCATAGAGTGTAAAGAAAGGGATCGCTCAGTGCCTAAAACATCATGCAAGTAATATAAGTAGCGATCGTGATGCACTCCACGAAGAAATGATCAAGCTCAATAACCATCTGTTAGGCAACAACTAACCCAAAAGTATACTATCCACGCCAATTATGAAGAAGAGAGAGGATGAGGCCAATAAACTGTCTGCACTTTGTCTACCCTATGTGAAAGGCCTCTCCGAAAAGATACAAAAGATATGCGGCCCATATGACGTCAGGACTGTATTCAACAGTTATACAACACTTCGCAAATATCTCCTTCGAGTAAAACCACCAATAGAAGAGAATATGACCAAAGACTGTGTGTACTCCATCCCATGCAGCTGTGATAGGTTTTACAAAGGTGAAACATGACATCCCCTCAAAGCTGTGACACGAGGAGATATTGACAAATCGGGTATAGCTGACCATGTATGGAAAAATGGAGACCACTTCCTCCTGTGGGGTGAAGTTAAAATAATAGACAGAGAACACCACTAGAAAATACGAAAACTAAAAGATGCTGCACATTTGCTAGGCCACAACAACCTCCTAAGTAGACCGAGTGCAGATATGAGCAGTGTATGGGAACCGATATTAAGGAAGGATAGAAAAATATTAGATTTATAAGCCCTAAAATTCACTCCATAATTGCCCACGGGCATATGGCGTAGTGGTTTAGAGCGCGGGCTACTGACCCCAAGATTCCGAGTTGTTTAAGGATGATGAACAACACATCCATGTTTCCAAAGGTGAATTATCCGAAACCCAAAAAATTGCTCCCCGACTACTTCTGCTCGTGGTCAGAGATGTACACATCGTCAGCCACCAAGGGGCATGTTCAACTGGTTAAGGTCGAACAACTAACAAGCAGATATGAATATTTGCTGCAGCCCATCTTTTATACCAAGACAGTTACAGTTGCCTTCTCTGCGTCCTCCTAAACTCCTCCGACAATTTCTATCTGACACACCGTCCTCTGCCTCTCGTAGAATGTTGTGGGTTTCCTCACCCTGATCTTGGCACTCGTCACTATTTCTATCCTTCGCTAATAAAATGTCAAACTTCTGGAATTTTGTTCCCATTCACATTTTTCCCTACAAATGTCAAATTACAGCGATTCAAACTGAATAAAATTTCGAAGGTTTGTGAAGGCCGAGGAAACAATTTCTTCTTAAAATGAAATCTGTTCCATTGACAAACTCACTCTTGCTAATCCAAAACCTTCCTTCGAAGGTGGCAAATACTTCATCACAATGTAGTTAAAATGATATCCTGATATCAGGATTGAAACACGTCTATATTAAGTGGAATGTCTGTATCGTTCGGTGTCTTTTATGTACAATGTTTTGGCAGTGTTAAGACTTCACTGACAATGCCTTTAGGCTTAACAAGATTCTCTGAATTTAACAAATCTATAAACTATAATAAGCAGCAAACGTTGATAATGTACAAATTTCTAAGCTTTATACAAGAGATTTGCAAAGGAGTGCCACAAATTGAAATGTAAACATACCCATACCATAAAGACTGATGGGTATTAATGAGAATGGACAATTATTAATTCAAGAATTACAATTTCGATTCTTCTTGAAATCTATTTGGATCGAGAATGCTAACTCACATTATTCCATTTAAGCATATATACATTATATTTATGTTGCAAACTTCCCTTGAGAAAAGCAAGCAAATTTTCAATCGAAGATGCTTTCACGGGAAGATTATATATTAACAAATTTTAAATAGATTATGCCAGAGGCTGCATTATGTTATTTACAGTCGTTTCTTGTAAACTAAACTCTAAATGAGAGATTGATAGAAAGATAAGGGGCTAGTGAGTGAGCGTGAAGCTTGGTCTAAGAAGACTAGAAATTGTAGTAATCCAGTAGCTTTCATTAGTATGGGTTTTAACTTAAAACAGTCTTAATAACAAAAGAAGGTATAACTGTATGCCCACAATTCTCATCGCATTATGTACTGTGGTGAAATATGAGAATAGCACATTGAAATATGTGACCACAGCGCCACCATTCAACAAAGAATTAAAATTACTGATTAGCTGCATCCTTCGAAAGTGTAATTTGAAGTGTTGCCTTCCTATTCTGCTCATTTCAAAATGAGAGAGCAGCACGAAATTTAAAGAAATCGTATGTTAGCAGGCTTATGACTTGCCTGGATAAAGCGTAAAGCAAAAGTTAAGTTGTTCCAAACGATGTACACATCTCTAATAGTATGTAAATAAAAAGTAAATATAATTTGCAATAAAGTTTTAAATGTCCTTTGAAATGTCTTTTGAATATACATATATTCAAATTTCGCTGGCCTTTTTACAGAAACCTAGCTCCTTCAGGCTTAGTTAACCGAACGAATAGGAACAAAAATTCCAAGATGTCTACTGAAAACTAAGCTGCTAAGGCAGATCACATAATGTTGCCAGAAGTGAGTTAGGCGTTTCAGTGACACTAGACTCATTAGAAAGGAGAATTCTTTGGACTGGTGTCTGTTTGGGCTTTGGAAGGCCTAATAGAAACATTACCGTGTGGTGGGGCTTGCCTGCGCGAATACGTAGGCGTATTTGTCAGCAGTGTACGTCAGCTGTGTGTGTTATTGGCTGCATCAGTGTGTGTGTGCGCGAGAGTGACTGTATGTGTGTGTGCGTGTGTATATAAGTGTGCATTAGTGCTTGGTGTTTACACGAGAATGCGCGAACATATTTTGGATGAATGCATGGGTACGTGCGCCTATGAATGATCGGTGAACGTGAGTATGTAAATTTATGTATTTATATGTGAATGAATTAATGTATCTGTCTGGAGGGACATATATGCATACCTGTGTTTTTTTCTGGTGTGTTCGTGTGTGTGTGTGTGTGTACATACATATATATATATGTATCGAGTGAAAAAACGGTATGGACGTTTTGTTTTGGTGTCTCGCTATGCCATATACGACTATGAGGATTTACCTTCCCAATGAAACTCGTTTTTTTCCCAAACATTTTCTTAAACCTGCTATAATGTCTTTGGTGTGGTAATTGTACGCGGCTGAAGAAGGCTGTTGACTTACATGTTATATCAATTATGCATTGATATAAATTGTTCAATAAAGCCAGAAACATATGTACCTCAAAATCCTTTGCATCCTGTTTTTCTTTTGATAAATATATATATATATATATATTATATATATATATATATATATATATATATATATATATATATATGCATACTTTTCGTATTTATGTGTGCTAGTGTAGTAGAAACAGCGTTAGTGGGGGAAAATTGACGTTGCACTAAGGTTTGGTTGGGGTGGAGAAAAAAAAGAAGTGAGCATGCTTGTGTGTGTGTGCGTGCACGCTTGCATTTATGGACGCAAAGATAGGAGGTCACAGAAGATACATAAGTTTGGTGTGAGTCAACTTCTGATCTGCTTAGACATCGATGGTTAAGAGCCCTGTCCTTGGTTGATGGGCAGCCAGTGTTGTGCCATGAATGTTAATGTGGTATATCTGGTTTGAACTTCACCTGGAGGACGTACTTCTGATCGCAGCAATAAAATTTCGTATTTCTTGTTGATGTATACTGTTTCACCAATAGCAGCTTGGTTTCTGGTAGCCATCTTGGACTCCCTGTAACTCTTCAGGCTACGTATATATATATATATATTATATATATATATATATATATATATATATATATATATATGCATACTTTTCGTATTTATGTGTGCTAGTGTAGTAGAAACAGCGTTAGTGGGGGAAAATTGACGTTGCACTAAGGTTTGGTTGGGGTGGAGAAAAAAAAGAAGTGAGCATGCTTGTGTGTGTGTGCGTGCACGCTTGCATTTATGGACGCAAAGATAGGAGGTCACAGAAGATACATAAGTTTGGTGTGAGTCAACTTCTGATCTGCTTAGACATCGATGGTTAAGAGCCCTGTCCTGGTTGATGGGCAGCCAGTGTTGTGCCATGAATGTTAATGTGGTATATCTGGTTTGAACTTCACCTGGAGGACGTACTTCTGATCGCAGCAATAAAATTTCGTATTTCTTGTTGATGTATACTGTTTCACCAATAGCAGCTTGGTTTCTGGTAGCCATCTTGGACTCCCTGTAACTCTTCAGGCTACGTATATATATATATATATATATATATATATATATATATATATATAGCCTCAACGAGCTAGGTATATAATTATTTTAAACGAATTACATATATTATATTTTAAAAGAGTTTGATTCGGTTCCATGCAACTTCAAGTCTCCTAAGCTGGTTACAGGCACCTAGCTCGGCGCCATTTATTTATTTTTTTATTTTTTTATTTACTGCAAATCGAAGTAAAGGACATGATAAAAACTGACTGAGAAACACCGGTCCAAAAATTACTTTAAGGCTAAAAATGTCATTGTAATATACTAAACTACGTCCAATATAGTGAATACGGAGTTCCGATGATACAACAACGTAGACGCCTACGCCAGACATATATGTGAATAACATCTCTATAGTAACGTACAATATGTTTTTATATGTACCATGTACTGTTTTTATATACAATATGTGGTACATGTGTTAATGTATACCAGCTAACTACTGTTTTCTGAGAGTGATATACGGCCTTACATTCTAGGTAAATACAGAAATTGGTACAAACGTTAGAAACAGAGATCATCTGCTTATCACTAAGTAGTTTGGTATCGATTTCCCAACAGTGAATCCTACCACGACCAATAGTTTTATTTTCCATCCTTTCCTCCTCTCTCTCTCTCTCTCTCTCTCAGATGATAAAATAAGTACGAGCGATATAAGTAACATATTAGATCCAATTCTTATCAGGTATAATCTTATTGGTTATAATCCCCCACAATTTCTAAAATTGTTCGCTCATCTAGCGAAAATACATGATTATATATACGTGTGTATGTTGCGTGTGTGTGCGCACGTGCGTGTGTGTGCGCACGTGCGTGTGTGTGCGCACGTGCGTGTGTGTGCGCACGTGCGTGTGTGTGCGCACGTGTGTATGTGTGTGCATGAATGAAAATGATTTTCTGCGGTATATATACATATGTATAGTTCTTACGTATATGGACGTATGTATACATACATAGAAACATATATGTATATATATACATATATATATAAATATATATATATGTATATATATATATACATATATATATAAATATATATGCATAGTTCCTATATATGTGGACGTATGTCTACATATATATATATATATATATTAAAATTAACTGAGATGAGGAAATTAGAGAGGCCAATGGTAACGAATTCAGTAAAGACGAAGATGAGTGTACAAACTAACGTGTTGGTTAATTACTTGATTATTGAAATTAGGTTCTCTTCAACAGAAGATACTCACACAAAGAGCGGCAATTTTCCACCAACACCGCATGAGAAGGGTAATGATCACACTGTCTGTTGACAGCGAATCAACCACTCGAAAGCACTGTCAATTTTTTACTTGCAGAAATTAATATTTATATACTTTAATAAAATATATTTAATGGTGCTTCGGTTTTCGGGTAAATTGTCTTTATATAAAACTTCACTAAAAACAAATGGTTGCATATGAGTTATGTAACACAAATAGAACCAGGGAATGACAGACAGACAGTTGGAAAACGTGAGAGGTTGCAAAAATTCAAAAATTGCTGTACAAAGCCAGGAACTTTTAGCATCCCCTCATATATACATATATCAGTATTTATATATGAGCTACGGAGGGTTTCATGGTGTAGAAACACAATAATTTACCGCATTAATACATAAGGCTTTGCTTCTCCAAGCAGTCATTCAGGCTCAAATAAATAGCGTTGTTCTTATATGAAAAAAGTGGACGCTGGTCAATGATGAAAAAAAGGATAAAAAGAGAAGCCAGCCATATGTATATATATGCATATGTATATATATGCATATGTATATATATGCATATATATATGTGTGTGTGTGTGTGTGTGTGTGTGTGTAACAAGAGAGAAAATAGACAGATTCTGACAATGCGGGAAGTTTAATGAAACCTTTATATTTCGGGCTCCAAGTCCCATCTTCAGAAGAAAAGAACAGTGTAAAAACAAGTTCAGTTATGTAGGATCCGTTAATCCATTCAAACTCTCAAAACGCTGGAGAGTTTGAATTGATAAACTGATCCTACATAACTGAACTTTTCATAGACTTTTCTTTTCTTCTGAAAATGGGTCTTCGAGCCCGAAACATAAAGATTTCATTACACTTCCCGCATTGTCAGAAGCTGCCTATTTTCTCTCTTTTTACATTTTTCTATATTATAATGCTTCAAACGAACTACAATGCGCTTATGTGTGTGTGTGTGTGTGTGTGTGTGTGTGTGTGTGTGTGTGTGTGTGTGTGTGTGTGTGTGTGTACATACATACATACATAGATTTTTATATATATTAGTATCCACTGGTTACAAGTCTCTATGCGGAACTTTAAATCTCAGTTAAAATGAACTTTATAATAAATTTAGCTCTTCTTTTAGCATGCAAGTTGCCTCTCAGTAAAAGTTCTGTTACCATTCGTAAAGTTGCTTAAAAATAATAACCTTGAAAAAAAACACTCACACACAGGTGTATATGTAGACCTATACCCACACACAAGCATGCAGCACGCACACACACGCACACACACACACACACATAGAAACATACATTATATATGTATGTTTGAATAATTATGTGTGTGGATGTGTGTGAATCAAGAGATGGAATAGGAGAGGGCAGTTGCTGTCTTACCTTGACTTTTTTGTAGTAATCTATGAAAGAGAACGGCAGTGATACATTCAGAGGAGAGGATTTGTATGGACTAGCTGATCTTTTTCTAGATTCAAAGGCGATCATCATGTCCATCCATCCTACTGGACGCTCCGACCTAAATTGATCAATGAACCTCTTGCCAAACAAATTACACAGCAAATGAACAAACTCCATGTCGATTCCTATGAGAAAAAAAAAGGGAAAAAATAATTTATCAGTTATATATATATATATATATATATATATAATATATATATATATTAATAACATAAGGGTAAATAATTATTTATTTTAAAAATTAACAATTATTACCGAGTAGTTTCGGTATGGAAATATAACCATTATCGATAGGAACTTTTACAAAAAGTTCTTTATATATATATATATAAATGGGATTAAGCAACAAGTTGCTTAGCCACATATATTCTACAAATATAGCTCCACATATATCATTTACTTGTAACTCACATATGCAAAAAGAAGGGAAAATAACAAAAACAAACGGACTTCGGTTAGCGGTTAGTTGTGGACGCGTTTCTGGGTTAGAATTACAAAGAACTCATTCCCATCTTCAGCACAACATTCCATTAGGTTATAGATTTGCAAATGCCATTTACCTGCCTCTTGCGTCCCGATCCCGGTAATAATTGTTAATTTTTAAAATTAATAATTATTTACCCTTATATTATTAATAATAGAATTTTTCACTCTCTTATAACAAACCAGTTCTCTTTCTGCGGTGCTATTTTTGTAACACACGTGGTAATTTTGGAGGGAAAATGCGAATTCATTCGTCTATATGGATTTGGTTTGTGCTGACTATCTCCTGCTATCTCCGATGGCGCGGGATCGGGATGCAAGAGGTAGGTAAATAGCATTGTAAATAGCATTGTAACACCAAGGCCACCAGCTAGGCCTTGGTGTTACAAGCAAAGTGTTTACACACATATGCACACAAGCAAGGTACCAATACATACAAACAATTCATCTTCAAAGAATTATTAAAACTCTAAAACATAAAATACTTAAAATTCTCAATATTGATGATTGAACTTGAGCCTTTGCAGTCAAAATGCCCTTCATTCAACCTACAAGATTTTAAACTGGACTTCAATAAATGCCCAACTATCAGACTAATAAATCCAAACCCGATGTAGATTGGATCAGTAAAAGAATACTAGATAATATAATACTATCAATTTGTGACTTCGTCAAACTGGGCCTTCGGCAAAATATAGTCGAATTACTAGATTGGTTAAGAAACCTAAAAACCAAGGAACGAACTCGTTTATCCAGTTGGAAATCGACAGCTACTATTCCTCTGTGTTCCCAATTCTTTTGAATAAAGGTTCATTTTTCGCTAGGAAAATTGCTAAAATTACTAAGTAAGGAAAACCACTATAAAATTTGATGGTAATTACTAGACGAGGAACTCGACTGTTAACAACTTCAATACTTCCATGGGATCCATGTGTTTATATGTATGTGTATGTGTGTGTGTGCGCGCGCTCGCGCTGGTTGCGGGTGTATAATTATTGGGGTGGGCCACTCTGTGTGTATACGTGTGTGCATACGTTCGTATTCTTAGAGGCGTGTGTGACTGATAATAAGTGTGTCTTTATGAATATATTTAATGTTGCTTGTGTGTGATGTGTGCATGTGTGCGTGTGTGCGTGTGTGCGAGTGTGCATGTGTGCGTGCGTGTGTGTGCGTGCGTGTGTGTATGTGTGTGTGTGGTGTGTGTGTGAAAACTAAGCAAATAATGATGCATGCTTCAAGTATGTATGTATATGTGCAAGACACTTTACTAAATCTTGCAGGCTGCTCATGTGTAGAACGCCTTTGATCATAGCTTTGATTAATCACCAGATACATTGACTTAAAAAAAGAACCATAAAAACTGTAAGGGATCATTTCGAACAAATTGCTATTTACAGGTGCTACCTATAATTCATAAAAGATGCATATGTGGAATTGTGTAGAAGACTATTTAAAAACATTTGTGTTTCTAATGTCTAGTAATTGAAAATAAAATCTGGAAACCTAAGAAACTGGTGATTTATTTGAGTTAGCGACAATAAATCAAGTGTCCAATTCGTGGGATGCTGAATAACTTTTTTTGTGTAGAAACTCGTTGCTATCAACTTCATAATTGTCATTTAACTTTGTTACTTACTGTTTCAGCTATTTGACTGAACTGTGACTTGTAAGATTATAAAAAATGTGACAACTTCTTAAACCTGAAATATTCCAGAATAATCACATGCGGAAGTCAAGCACCAAATATAAAAACATTCTGACGGGTTTTTTTTAATGTTTCTTCTTTCAATCTTTTGTGACTTTTTGTGGTTTTTTATTTAATTTTATTTATTTATTCTTTCTTTCTTTCTTTCTTTTTTTATAGGTATGTTTTGAATATATAAATCATAAAATGAGGATGACAAAAAACAGCTGAAAGAAAAGTAGATCTGAACAAATATTTAAGAATATTATGCTAAGATTTTCAGCGCGAAGTGACAGGCATTATAAGCTCCAGTTTAAGACTGCCTGAGTAAGATTAAAATCGTATGGATGTCATTTCGTATATTCATTTATTCATAAGCTGGGTTTTTTTGGAACTTTATTTATAAGCTGTTATTGTTAGGCCGCTGACCTTGTATCAGTACCATTACGCAAATTAGCTTGTGTCTAGGTAAGTACTTAATTTACATTTTTATAAGTTAGCCTTAAGACACAAAGGTCTTTGGGGGAATGAATTGTGAATAAATGATGTTGAATTGTTAAATAATAATAACAAGGTCGGTTCAATCCTTATCTCACTCTGCCAAAAATCACCTTTTGGACCTGACTTCACTGCCTCACTAAAATTGTATGGATGTGAGCCCTTAGATTTATTTATTGCATAATATTTGACTTTAGATTTTTATTGAGTTGGCCAGGTTCTTCAGTGGATTTTTAAGTCTCAGTGAAATAAAAGCGCAAGTGATGGATGGTATGATTTGTTCTACCAATAGGTTAAGTGTGGTGTCTCAGCACACACGCATACACACATATACATATATAAAGAATATAAAATATGAATAATATATAAGCGAGTGGATCGGGTAAAATCCAGGTTATATATGTTTCGTAACTTGGAGGTCCTCTGATGTAATAATTACTCAACGAGGGGCACTCAGCTAGCTTCTAATCAGACTGAAGATACCTTAATTATATGAATGTTACATTGTCTTCAAGGAATCCCAAGTTAACTCACCGAAGATGGCAAGTTAATTCGGTATCCCTTTACGACAATGTAACCATCATATAATTAAGGTATCTTCGGCTTGATGAGTAGCTAGCGGAGTACCTCTTGTTGAGTAATTATTACATAAGAGTATTTGCTTGCTAGGAAACATATGTAGTCTGCATTTTACCAGCTCAACTCCCTCAAGTTGGATTTTTATTCACATTCGTAGCAAAGCGTTGCTAACCGTGAGGTATAATAAAATATTTTTTTCAGATTATCGAACTTCGATATGGAAAACCCGACAACATTCGACGCCCAAAAATTATTATTGTTCCTGAACGTTTTTCTATACCTACCACGGAGTACTCGAAGCATATGAGCTTCCTAAACTTACATCCTTTGATCTTATAATTACATTTCGTTAAAAGGAATATATATATATATATATATATATATATATATATATATATATATATATATATATATATATTATATATACTTGGAAATGGATGCGTTGTGTTTAATTTAATAATAAATAATATAATAATATACATGCAAATATGGGTACAGGGCGTCAGCAACGGTGCAAATACATGAAATACGGAAAGAAACGTGTTAGATACGAACAACGAGAAAAATATGGAAAACTGGACAATGAAACAGAGAGAAAAGACCTTTCATCAGTTGTAAGCTGTCTATCTATTCCTCATTTCGAACATTCAGCGACAATATGAGTCTTCAAAGTCAGTTGTTCCCATAAATTCTAAAATAAAATTTGGGATTTATGGAGGGTCAAAGTTGGGAACAAAACCATGAGAGTGCAGACATACAAGGAAACCGAACAAAAACAAACATGGAAGGTCGTTAGACCAGAACGAGAGGAAAATAGTGAATGCTGTGAAAGACATTTTTTGAAAAGAGAGAAAAAGACGTCCGCTCTTTTGAACGTCCGTGCTGGAAAAGAGAGATCGTCACGTGAGGAAAAGAATGATGGACGATGGTCACGTTTAAGCAGCGAGAGAGAGAGAAAACGGAGAAGGACGGAGGGGAGAAAAGGGAATTAGAGAAGGATGAAGGATGAAAACAGTATAGAGGAGTAGATAGACAGCCGCCAACTAATGAAGAGTCTTTTCTCACTGTTTGCTTGTCCTGTTTTCCATTTTTCTCGTTGTACGTATTTAACTCGTTTGTTTACGTAGTTCCTGTTATTTGCACTGTTGGTGACGTCCTGTGTCCATATATGCATATATATATAATATTATATATATTGTGCTTTCTTGTTTGGATTAACTTCATATATATATATATATATATATACAGTCATTATTTTCGAAATAGCTATCTATCTCTCATATTTAATGTATATGCACTTTTGATAAACCAGTTGGTGCAGTATTCCTCTTGAGATGATACCATAGATATCAGCGGCCAAAGTGAGAACGCATGATGCATTCTGGAGGCATTTTCAATAACATGTATTTGCAGCTAGACACATGGCTCCGATACAGGAAACAGTAAATAAAGCATTGACTGGTGTTGCGAATAACCAACCCGCCTGGATAAAAATCCGGCAAACGCAATTGAGGTAGTGTTAACTTTAAAGTAACCACCTAGGTATCACACTTAATGCGCATATTCCGTAGAATAGGCCAGTTTTTTTCTGTGATAATAGGTATATTTATTTTATTTGTGTCCCTATATGCTTGACACTGATATTCTGGATTAGATGAAAATTGATTTCGATTCTAACGATATTTATATTCAGAGAGGGAAGATTTCTTACTTAAAAACGGGGACACTATAAAATTATAAAACGTAATATACTCTCTGCTGCATTACTTCATTTCCATCTCGCTTGTGCAATAATTACTAAAACTGAAGAACCCTTATCAGAATTAGAGGACACTAAAAATATGTTGTAGTTCCTCCCTGTTAGGCATAAACATGCGAACACACATACATACACATACACATCCGTACACATACTACATTCTCACTTCTCTCCCTAATATCTTCCTCAGTCTTACGTTATTCGGCGTCTCTTTTACTCTCCCTCTCTCATATATATATATATATATATATAGTCTGTATATCTATCTATGCCTATCTCCCTACTTAGGCGAGAGTGCTGCATAACCCTGCGTGGGTGTTTACACAAATCTACTGCAAACGAACACCGGAAATGTAAGAAGGAAATGTGGAGTCAGATTTGCCCAAATAAACAACTTTAATACAGTTTCCTTACGCACAGCTTCCGCATCGTATATCAGAAGTGACTATACTGGCTTACATCTATTACATTTCTTCCTCGACACAAGAGGCTCTTATGTGAGCAACCCCCAAACATGCTGTTACATAGTAACAGCTAAGTCGCTTATATGTATGTGCGTGTGCATGTGTGTTTAAGACATTTATAAAGAGAATATATATTACACACACACACACGGACCTGTATGTATGTGCGCATATATATATAACGAGTGGCTTTACATATGCGCATGTGTCGGTGCATATATATGCGTGTGTGTGTGTGTGTGTGTGTGTGTGTGTGTGTGTGTGTGTGTGTAGAGTGTTTGAAATGGTGTACAGATATTGCATATTGAGAAAAAGGAGGTAGTCAGAATTTTAGATAATTCTTTATTAGCGCTTTCGTTCGTTTATCAGACTCGTGAAGACAAAATCAAAATGGTAAAAACAGAACGTTTCGTTGTTCATTTATATAAATCGGATGTTTTGTTTTTCGCTTTGTTTAGAAGTAGAGAAAAATATTTGGGGGGGGGGAAGAAATGTAAAGAAGAGGGAGAAAATAGAATGAGGGAGGGGTTTCAGGGCAATGTAGAAAGAGAAAAAGAATAATATATAAATATATGCACATTACCAAGTTGGCAGAAAACTGAAGACAACTGGCAGGATGGATATTTAGGTCATTCAAGACAAGAAACCAAGAAACTACGTTGACTCTGTAGAAAACCTTTGTCCTCAGCCGCCTGGACTACTACTCACAGTTATAGTTACCGCATAGTGCCAAACTAGCTGCGGAGTCCAACGCTACTACACTAAGAAGATTGAAACAGTGCAACAAATGGGTTACAGGGTTAGTCTGACAAAACTATAACTTTACTTTCTGGAGCGAAAGCGTGAGAGACATGCAATAATCTACATATGGAAAACTCTAGCAGGGCTAGTACCATATTTCGGCATTGAGTGTTATACAAATGCCAGAACTGGCCGCCATTGTATTATACCAAAGGTACTATCTACTCCATCAAAATTCAGAACAGAGTACTGCAATAGACTAGGGTTCAAAGACCCACAGCTCTTCAATGCCCTGCCATAAAAATTAAGAAATCTGCGTAAGGTGGAAGTAGATGTCTTCAAAAAGGAACTAGTCATCCTCTTTTCCATAATACCAGATGAACCAACCGCCCGACATGAGGTACAGGCGAGGGGAGCGGAATCAAACTCCCTTATACACCAAATGGACTAACAGCTGGGACAAAGGCACATAGAGGAGTGGTGATGTGAAACATCTCAAACTGAGGAAATCAGAAGGTCCACGGTGGTGCTCCAGCGTGACCGCAGCCGCATGGCTGAAACGAGTAAAGGAGTAAAAGAATGTATGTATGTACGTATGTTTAATGTGCGTAACAAGTAATTAGAAACAGCCTGTGGCTATGACTAATATATAAATGATATATTATATTAATAATGAAATTATTGTATACAGTGCTCAGGTGCACCGCAATTTGTCAAAAGTGCGTATAAAGCATATGCAGTAATGTACAAAAGTCTGGGAAGTGAACAGTGTATGAGTCAGATACATGCTTGCGTGTGTATGGTGGGGGGAGAAAATCAGGTGTAGTGTTGGCGAATCTCAAGAAGCATGGAAGTTTTAAAGGTTGCAGTGCTCCGACAACTAACAACTGATGTCGGCAGTTTGTTCCATGCTTCAGCAACTCTTAGCATGAAAAGATGTGTCCGAAAGTCATAGGAGCTGTGCTATTTTCTGACTTTGTAAACATGTCCATGGGTGTTAGACAGGTGGAGTTTTAAAAGGTGCTCAGAGTTATTGTTTGTAAGATGGTTAATAATTTTATGGGTGTCTGCCAAGTCAGCTGCCAAACGTCGGAGTTTCAATGTATTCATGCCCAGGGAAGTAAGGCGTACAGAATATGACAAATGCCTGATGGAGGGTATTCTCTTGGTTGCATGTCGCTGAACGGCTTCCAGACGATTAATATCCTGGGCAAGATAGGGGTTCCAGACCGGTGATGCAAATTCCAGGTGAGGTCGCACCATAGCTATATAAAGCCACAGATAGATAGCCGGAGAGCGGCTCACAAAGGACTTGGTGAGTGATGCCAGGACACCCTCAGCCTTCTTGGCAATTTTAGCAATGTG
>NC_042998.1:126747395-126812395 GCF_006345805.1 Octopus sinensis | reverse complement strand
AAGCAGAACAGACTGTCAGGGACATGTTTCGGCGTGATGAAGCCTTCTCAGCGACAGACGCCGTCAAAACTTCTGTTCACATAATTAAATAGCAAAAAATATTTGCTGAGGTTTTTTTGAAGCTCTGATTAATTTAGCATATCTACACCTATTAATGATGATAGAAATAACGATATGTACATTTATATTTAATACATTCGATTCTTCATGTAGTGTACGTATGCGTGTGTGTGTGTGTGTGTGAGGAGGCGCAATGGTCCAGTGGTTGGGAAGCGGACTCGCGGTTGTGAGACTGCAGATTCGATTCCCAGGTCGGACGTTGTGAGTGTTTATTGAGCGAAAACACCTAAAGTCCACGAGGCTCCGGCAGGGGCTGATGGCGAACCCTGCTGTACTCTTTCTCTACAACTTTCTCTTACTCTTTCTTCCTGTTTCTGTTATAGCTGTATTTCAAAGGGCCAACCTTTTCACACTCTGTGTCACACTGAATCTCCCTGAGAACTACGTTAAGGGTACACGAGTATGTAGAGTGTTCAGCCACTTGCACGTTAATTTCACGAGCGGGCTGTTCCGTTGATCGGATCAACTAGAACCCTCGTCGTCGTAACTGACGGAGTGCCATGATATATATATATTATATATATATATATATATAATATATTATATATATATATATATATATATATATATGTATACATACATACACATATATATATATATATATATGGTTTGCTTTGTATACATTTATATATGTTATTTAATATACATGTATGTGTGCGAGTGAATGCGTATATCTGTTTGTATGCATATACTTCACTAAGTCTAATTATGATGTACCATGGAGTGTATTACTTATTACTTTGTCCTATAGTCAAGTACATATGTTCTGAAGAAGCTGATTCCATGTTAAGCACTTTGAAAAAATCTTGTCTCGTAAGTCTGTTTCATTCGGTCTGTTTTAAAGGTACCTGTCTTCTTGCACATTTGTCTGTTCTGTGCAGTCTTATATTCAACCCTGAAATTGCCTTTTCAGATCGCATAAGGAGAGATACAACTCTCGGAGGAAAATGTTGGTATAGCCAAAAACTTACTAGAGGTAAGATTACACGAACTCCCTCTGTATGGTGCATCAAAGATTAACGTTTCCTGTTTATTCTTTCTCTATATAAACTTGTGTTGTATCTCCAAGTTATTTATATTTTTCTTCAAAAATCACTTCGATGAGAATAATTGTGATGCAGCCGATGAAGAACTTGTAGGTATTATTCACAAGTACATGATATATACATGTGGGTATGGAAATATGAAATGAATTTTCAATAAGTTAACATACATGTGGTTTAATAAACAAATTTTTAGCCTGGCCTGTCACTGCGAATAGTCCCATGTTCTCTACAGAACAAAAATAATAGGCAGGTTCGAATCTGATTAAACGTGTATATGCAGTAAGAATGTACAAAATATTAATTATATTACTATAGAAAAAAAAGAAGAGAAAATGGATAGATAGATAGATAGATAGATAGACAGACAGACAGACAGACAGACAGATAGATAGATAGATAGACAGACAGACAGACAGACAGACAGATAGATACATACATATATACATACATACATACATACATACACAGACAGACAGACAGATAGCTAGATAGATAGATAGATAGATAGATAGATAGATAGATAGATAGATAGATAGATAGATAGATAGATAGATAGATAGATAGATAGATAGATAGATAGATAGATAGATAGACATCTTGGTAAACGCGCTTTGAGGGTGTATTTCGTACATATGAATGTATTAAACTCATACATTTACATGAAAATGTACTTTTTAAGAAACATACCACACGAACTACTGATGAATAGGGAACTCCGGCAACTATAGTGCTTTTTAGTATGAAGTTCCTGCTTCCTCCTTTATTAAGACAATAATGCTTATAACAAAAACCGAAATTTAAAATTTTACAAACGAAATCTCCATAGTAAAATTATAAAATAGAAATTGTCTAACATTCATTCTTTTATCAAATGCAATACAGAGAATTACTAATAATATTAGTTGATATATTTCGCTACTAAATGTGTAAATGTATAGCAACACATATCCATGTGTATTAACGTTGATACACACGTGAACATATAAACACTATATACATCCAAACAGATAAATATCTATATCTATTGATCGCAAGATCACGACTTTATTTCCATCAGCCTCAGTGACTCCCATGAATTAGTTTCGATTGAACTTAATACAGAAAACGTTCATTTCAGTAGGGAGACAGTATCCAATCTGCAATTTCAAACTTCACGATCCACAAGAGTGTAGTATATGAAATTAGAAGTGTGTACGTGTGTGTGTGTTTGTGTGTGTATTTATGTTTAGATATTTATTGGACTGTAGAAGAATAGTGCTCATAACCTTTGGAGACCTTCCATGAGTGGTGAATTGTCGTTGTTATTCATTCGAAGAAATACATGAATTGAAGAAATTTCAAATATTTTGCATTTATGGAAATGGAGTAGAGAGGACTAGGATGAAAATGAATGTATCTGATGGGTTGGGGAGTGGAGACATATAACTTGCTACTTCAGAAAATTCTGGTAATCTATTAACGGCGTAAGAAACAGAAAGGAAACGTCTGCGTTGGATGGTTGCAGCATATTAATAAATGAGTTATTGCCAATCCAAAAATCAGTAAAATTTTCATAGAATTCGGTTTCAGTTGTTTGTGCGTCCAGCAACACCACCTCCCAAAAGATCTAAATAGTATCCCATTTATCTTAACTCTGTTTTATATAGGGTCAGCAACTGTTCAATAAGTAAAACTGAAACACAGACTGTATACTATTATAAATGTGAGTCAGAAATGTGAGTTCATCAGCGATTGTCAGTTCAAATATTTGTAAAGACTAAGAATTTTAGCATGAGTAAGAACAGTGTGGTGATGAAGGATTGTATTCTTGCTTTATGTGCTGACGGTGTTTTAGAGATGTTAACTGAGGATCCTCCCATTTGAATATGTTGCATCTGGTTCGGAACTTCCAACAGTTTCATCCTTTTATTCTCTACTACAGTATTTTAGTACCTAGTAATTCAAATCACAACTTCTGTTCCAGTCATCTTTTGCCCAAGTTACAGACGGAAGAATTAATATTTGTTAGACATAATCATCAGTGTTTTAATATGTTTTAATATTTAATATTTTTTTATGTATGACAACCGTTTCTTTGTTACTCTTGCATAAGATAACAAGTCTGATGTCATTTCACTAGGACTTAATTTTTTAGTGCCTTTGTTTTCATCATTTGTTGTTAAGGAGGAGACATATTTTTCAAGAATCTAGATGGTAGTTTAACCAACCATATCGTTGCTTTATTTTATTACCTAATCTCATAAAAACTAAATTCTGTACTTATATATTTATACCGCATTATCTTTCATTTTTCTGAAATCTTCTGCATTTTTTTATTCAACTAATTTTGCTAACATACACCCTTACTTTCTGCGCTTTGGGGAACAGATTGTTTTCTTCTAGAAATCTGCCTATTCTCCGTTACATTATTTCAGTTAAGGCTTTGTAAGTTGTAGGTAGACATCTTATGGGTTTGTAGCTTTGTGGGTTTAATGTCTCAGTGGATTTAGGAATTAAAATGGTGAAAATACAGTGAAAATACCAAGACTAAAACAAACCACAGCATATACCCAAGGCATACAGACATGCGCTCGGCAGTGCAGTAAAATCATTTGATACCTGGAAATGCACGAGTAAGAAAGAGCTGGAAAAGATTGAAAAGTACAAGCTACAAAAAGACGAAATTATACGAATGTGGGCAGTGAAGACAGTAACTGACATCCCAATAGGAGCACTGGGAGTACTAACAGCGAGGACTTTCACATTGATACTCAGGTGTTAAATATCGTGGTGGTGGCGGCGGCGATGATGATGATAACGGCGATACTGATGGACTCTCTCGTCGAAGACGTATGAGTGTTCAGCTTTTGCCTAACGACTTACACTGATAGCGATCGAACGTATGTACTGTATACGTACTGCACAGTAGCTCACTCCCTCCATCAAATCGATGTTGCACAGCGTACCACACGACAGGTGTCGAAGTGAACGCTGAGCAGCGTGAGATGAAGTGTTCTTGTTGAAGAACACAACGCACAACCCTGACTAGGAACTGAAGCCACGATTTCGCGGTCGTGAGTGCAACACCCTAACCACTAGGCAATAATAATAATAATAATAATAATAATAATAATAATAGTAATAATGATAATGATGATGATGATGATGATGATAATAATAATAATAATAATAATAATAATAATAATAATAATAATAATAATAATAATAATAATCCCATTTATCTTAACTCTGTTTAACGAGAAAGCAACCATACTCTGGGATATGCCGATACACACAGATAGAGAAATTAAGGCCAACAGACCAGATATAGTTGTCAGAGAACATGAAGAAAAAAAATGCTTTCTAATTGATGTATCAATACCGGCAGATGACAACGTGTCTCTAAAAGAAATGGAGAAACTCTCAAAATACAAAGACCTGGAAATAGAGGTAACTAGAATGTGGAATCTGAAAACAGAAACAATTCCTATCATAGTAGGTGCATTAGGCATGATAAAAAAATATTCAGACAAATACATAACAAAAACACCAGGACTTACAAACACATATAACATACAGAAAATTGCACTACTAGGCACTGCACACATCCTACGCAGAACACTTTCCATACATTAACCATCAGAGCATCACAACAAATCACAGCACATACCCAAGGCACACAGAGCTGCGCTCGGTAGTGAAGTGAAAGCACGCTATATAAATAAAACTACTGAATAATAATAATAATAATAATAATAATAATAATAATAATAATAATAATAATAATAATAATAAACATATTGTCTTCAGTAGGCTAATGATAAGTGAAAAATCTAATAGGTAGATGTCTGACAACACCGTCATTCAGTTTATAAAGTTTCAATAGATAAAAGAAATTTAATTACCTGATCTATGAACAGAATGAAAACCTCAGCGCTGGTCAACATTTGCTTGGAATACGTTCGTAGAGACACTTGTATTGATGAAAAGCAGCTTACCATGACAAACTTATCAATAAGCCATCAATATTCCGAAAGTGTGCCGCCTCCTTTAACTAATTAGTATGAATTGTATCAAGTACGATATGATTTTTATCTTTTTGTTTATTCTGTTTTAATGAACATTACCAGAATATGACATAAAGAGCAATTCAAAACCAAATATTTCCTCAATATCAATTGGTCAGTTAATAAATGAAGTGAAGTCTATAACGCAAACAGCGACTTTATATTCTGTTTCAGTTAGAGTAGAATGAAATAGACTGATGTAGCAATTATCAGTTATATCTGCCATATAAGCGAAACTTATTCACACCAGTCCAACGTCCACAACATTAAAAAGAAAATCAGTCTAAAAACAACACTAACAATAAGAATATAGTAAACGGCAGAATGACATGGATAAACGAATCGATGCTGAAATGGATTAGGTTGGAACTATGGCCCAATACTCTTAATTCTTTACAGCCCAATCGTATCGTGATACCATTTTTAATAAAGCGACGCTGTTTTTAGTACAAACTTAAAAGAAATGAGGTGGCGCGGAAATTGATTGAAAAGGCAAAAATAAACACTATCTGCATCAATATGGTAAAAGGGTAAAGATCCCCTTCGGTCATGAATGACCATAGGATTTCACCTGGAAAGTTCCCCTCCGAGGTACAAGTCTGAGCGAAGTCATTTTGGGGAGACCAGCAGTCGCCCAAGCCTACCAAACTTCCCTCCCAACATTACTTATGTTATCCAAGAAAAAAGCAAAGGCCAAGACAGCTTGGCACAAATCACATCACAACTCATTTCTGTAGCTAAGCGAACTGAAAAAAAAGTGTCTTGCTAAAGAACACAACGCAGCCTGGTCCGGGAATCGAACTCACTATAACGGGATTGTGAGTTCGACGCTCTAACCACTGAGCCATGCTCCTTCACAAGTAACAACAATTAGAATACATTTGTGGGTGGTTGGTGATTTGCTAGTCTCTGTACTAACAAATCTACATTAAGAAGACTTGACTTTATCGTTTCAAGGCAAATGATTTCCAAACCTGAGCAACGGTTGAGAACGAAAATGAGATTTTTTTTTTTTTGTCTCTAGGGTGAAATTTTTTCTCTTGCAATTTAGAAGTAGAAGATAAAATTTGTCGCAAATATGAGTTAACAAAAAGTCTGCTTATTTCACATCACTGCTTAACGCTACAATTACTATAGTAATTATTATTAAAACCACATTGAGAAAATAAGTGATTGGGGTGGAGAGAGGGAGAATGAGAAATAAAGTCTTCTCTATTGAACTTCGTTTGTCTCTCACCTAACATCAAGCTGATTAATAGAGACATTTTTGTGACTATTGTATGTTTCTTTAACTAATATCCCTAAAACTAAAACAAGCATTGTATGTAGTCAGGACAATAGTCCAATCACTGGCTATTGAAATAATTTAACTAAACTAATCATGTTCTTTCCACCCAATACACTTGAGCGAAGCCTTCCTGATTGCGACACGATAATAAGAAACACTTAAAAATGAAAATTGCATATCCCACTGCTAAACTGAAGCATCACTTCTTGAAAAGAAGAAAAGCGATCGGATAAGGGTTGCCTAGAAACATCACCAACGATATTAAGATGCTGAAGTCATGGGTCATTCTAAATATTTTGAACAAGTTCTTGAGTTAAATATTACCAGAGCAAACTTGACTGACTTCTGAACATGTTCAGTAAAATATATCCACTAGCACCACCAACTCGATAACCTTCATTATCATTAATTTTATATGTGTGGTGTGAACTGTGTGATGCTCAGACAGATGCCTGACATACTGGACAAAAATGCGTTTCCGAAATTTTTAATAAATTACATTAGAACCAAAAATGTTTGAGCCCAGTTTACTGTGATTCATCTAGAATAACATTATCAAATATACAACTTGATAATGAGCACACAATCAACACCAACACGACTTTCAACTAACGAAGGTGTTGATAGGTGTTCAATGCTGTCGTTGAACTGGCTAGAAAAGCAGATAAATCTCTCTCAAATCACACCCCATCGTGAGACACATTCATTGATTAATGCAGAACCTGACCAGGCTGCCTTGAACACAACTGTTCTGTTCAATAAGAGCTAACCCGAGATCGAGCAACAACACGACATGGTGCAAGTTTAATTATCCAATTGCCGTTCTTTGACTCTCAGGATTACATGTTTTTGCGAATACGTGTTCCTATGATTTAAATGTTAGATCTTGCTCTCTCTATTTTATGAACAATAAATTATTGGAAAAATTCAAGCTGTCACGTTTGCTCGCGATATTTTTATATAAGACTCGATGTTGGTACGAAAAATATCGATTGCATTTCTCATTATTTCAAATATTCTCGTCCAAATGTTAAAGTTACACAGCTTTTTAACCTTCTCGTCCAGTGAAATATTCCATTTTTTTTGGTTTATTGAAGTTGTATGTTTGGAAACATCGAGTGATATTTCAATGTTAGAACAGACATCGCCGAAATCCGCATCGTAAAAAATATTTGCAAGCGTAGAAACATCTATACATTACTGTATGTATTCTTATGCACAATTATACATATGTACCCTGATTGAATAAATTCTTACGTAAATATAGAAACATATTAAAATCATAAATACAAATATACATTGCTAAAATCATAAACTCAAGCACACAAACTTCGCTAACCTTATACAAACACGTCTATTTATTTTTATATATATAATTTTGTGAAACTCGTTATACAGAATATGATTTCTAGATTGCTTAAAACAGATGTAGCTGTCACAAATTTTATTTAACAAATTAATCAATTTAATTAGAGACATGCAGTAAAATAATTGGGATACAAAGATTTTTATTTTTTGTTTATTGTTCATATCAAGACTGTTGTTCGCTTTGGATGCTATTTCTCTCGGTTTTCTTTTATTCTAGTGCGTAATTTTGTAAAACTATACTATAATATTGTCTTTAATATTATTTTTTCCTATCCCAATTTAATTCTCGAGTTGACATATTGGAAATATTCTATTTAATGATGTACTATGTCAAAACCATTATTAAATATTAAATTATTATTTAGCTTGAAATCTTCCGAGTTATAAATATTTCAGTTCAGTCTTTCATTTTCCCATTGTCGATAAAATAAATACATATCAAGTACTGAGGTTGATGTAATCTGCAAACCCTTACCCTTAAAATTGGTGGCCTTGTGTCAAAATTTAAAATAATCATTATTATTAAGGCGGCGAGCTGGCGAGATAATTAGCACGTTCTGTATGAAAAATTCCGCCATCGTCGACTTTACCTTTCATCCTTTCGGGGTCGATAAATTAACATGGTTGATGGTACCGACTATACCCGCTCTTCTCAAAATCACTGGCCTTGTGTCAAAATCTCAAGCCATTATAAAGTCAGCGAGCGAGCAGAATAGTTATAGCGTCGGAAAATGCCTTCGAAGATTTATTCCGGTTCTTTACGATCTGGGTTCAAATCCTACCTAAAGTACCAGTCAGTTATTGGCTCAGTTTAGTTCATTAGTGCCTCCTTCGAAAATTGCTGGCCTTCAGCTAAAATATGACACAATTATTAGTATTCGCTAGATTGGTAGAATTGTTAAAGCGCTCGGGGGAAATGCTTTATGGTATTTCTTCCGGCTCTTTAGCTTCCAAGTTCAAATTTCAGATTTGTACAAACAGTCGTTATTATCCTCATTATTATCATGAAGGCGGCTACCTGACAGAATCGTTAACATGCCGGACAAAATGCATAGCAACATTCACTCCGTCTTTATCCTCTGAGTTCAAATTCAACCGAGGCTGACTTCGCCTTTCATTCTTTCGGAGTCGATAAAATAAGTACGAATTGAACACTGAGGTCGATGTAATCAGATAGCCCCTCTCCTTTCGACGCAATTTCAAGCCCCTCGTGCCGATAATAGAAAGGACTATTATCATCATCATCATCATCACTACATTTTTCAAGTGAATGCGTTTTTAGATTTGTGCAGGCGTAATAAGCCAGTTGGCTATTATTTCTATTTTCTAATTAAAATACCTAAGGAAACAAGACGTAAGTATCTCAGTAAATTCAAACTCTTCCCGTGGAAGCAATAGGAGACTTAACATTTAATATTTGTCGATGTATTTGCAGTTGAATACCACATCAATCTTAATCGAGCAGGTCTTTGATCATAAGCATTCTGGCAATGACCATCTCGTCTTATCTAATGTGTCCTTCATATTTGTAATACCGTAAGATATGATTTGAGGAAAAGATGGCTGTCCTTTCTATTAGATCGCACAACTCTATAAAGATACTCTTGAATATCTTTTGGATATCTTACTAACTTTGGTAACTTATGGTAAAGGACAATATGGCAGATTTTGCTATTTGGGTAAAGTAGTATGAATCGCAATGAAAACAAATAGTGCGAAAATTGGGAAGAGCATGAAAGGAAATGATCCGAATGGTAACTAGTTGCAAAGCAATGATACTACAAAAATGGTAGCAATAATGTATAGCACATAGCAGGAAAATAACCTCGGGAAAATGCATGAAAATTAACCATGAAATAAATCATTTATGAATGCAGAAGTAATTCGAGAAAGAAAGAATCGTATGCCAACTTCCTCGGGATAAATCCATGGCTATAAATTATATAAATTAACAGCAAAACTGGCATATCTCTTCGAAACATGAAAGATGAGATGCTTAAAAATTGAAAATTGAAAATCCTATTTTCGTTTATATATTTTTGCTAAAAATGCGGCGAATCAAACTAATATAGTGAAATAGTATGCGCTTTCGGCATTACTTATGTGTTTCAGTATTGCATGTGCCACAGAAAACCAACTATGTACGTAATAACGTACGACAATGTGTACATTTTCGTCAGTCGACTTTTCTTCGTAGGATTTTCGGGAAATACTGACCGGTAATGCGACAATTTTCTATCCTTAAATATCCTTACATAATTCATAGGCAAAGTGGAGTTAACAAAATATTTAAACAATACAGATTATCAAAAAAAGGAAATACTAACATTTCTTTAATCTTTGATAAAAGACTAAGTGAATCATTTGTAATGCATCTTGAGTGTAAATTGTTTGAATAGAGAAATCATCGAACTTTAAGTAAAATTACATCTACCATCAACCACTGGATAAAGTTTTGAGTTGGTGAATCAGCGTAAAGTATGTTGTGCTTTTGTTTTTGTTTTATGATTCTTAATATAAAGCTAGCGTAAATTTCAATATATGATTTATTGTCAGAGAGATCGTTTATACAATGCATATGATAATTTTGTACCAGAAACGCTTGGAAATCCAAAGAAGGTCTTTTACTGCATTCAGAATGATTACACTAGATCCTAGGAGCATATTACAATAGAAATAGTAACCTACATATTTTGGTTACTTAACATTTAACTGATGTGTGTGTGTGTGTGTGTGTGTGTGTACTAATAAACTTCCTTTGAGTTGAAAGGCATTTTACTAACAATTATTACAATGGTATTGGCATACTATGTAGCGAAGACATGTGAAAAAGGGACGTGAGTTGTTGAAGCGTTTCTGATATTTTCATATATACATTAAATGTTATTTTACACCCAACAAACAGTTTATATATTTTGATATTCCAGTATATTCATACCGAGAATTTGGTTTTCTCTATTTAAGAGGGTTAGGTCACTACGATATTTTTGGCATGGTAAACTTTTTATCTTTAACTAATTCAATAATTTATTTATTGATACGTATACAATCACATTTCACAGATGCAAAAGAAATTATCGTTGTCGAGACTGCAGAGTGTCGACTTTTAAAGAGCTTTTTGTTTACGATTTTTATTTGAATTTTTATTTCAAATGTTCAAAATTCAAATTACAAGGTGAACAAAGATAATCTAAACATGAAATTCTTACTTAAACTGATGTCCGAAAGTGAAACTTGAATATGTATATTTTTCATCAACTCTAATCCCTCAAGAGAGGGATTATTGAATTTCAATTTGAGCTCAGTATTTCGTCTTAGATCTTAATATTATGTTCATTCAAATCGTTAGCACGCCGTGCGAATTGCTTAGCATCATTTCGTCCTCTCTACGTTCTGAGTTCAAATTCCGCCGAGGTCGACTATGTCTTTTATCCTTTCGGTGTCGATGAAAAATAAGTACCAGTTAAACAATGGGGTTGATGTAATCGACTTACCCCTTCTCTCGAACTTGCTGGCTTTGTACCAAAATTTGGAATCATGCCTGAACATGCCTGATACTTGTTTAATTGGTCTCCAAAGCATGAAATTCTAAATCAACTCCAGCATGGCTTAAACGGATATTTAATAGATCTCACCACAGTTTTGTTGCAATTCTACTAACATTTACTATTTCTATATTAAGGATAAGTAGTGACAAACCTCTCAGGCGTTTCACTAAATGCCTTGTACTATTTATTTGTATACGTTTTCGTTCGGAGTTCAAATTTTAACAGTATTGATAAAATAAGTACTAGTTATGTGCTAAATCGATTTAATCGATCAAACAAACTCATTTTCAAACAAATCTTCGTTCTTGTACTAACGTGATAAATCAATATCAGATACATTTTAAAGACGATAGATTTTCAAAAATAACAAGCAGCCAAACTCAATAGCTTTTAGATATCATTTATTTTCGCACTCCGGCGTTTGAATCCAAATCCTATTGGGACCGACTTTGCTCTTCGAACTCCTCTGAATCAAGAAAATGAGTACCGGACGTGCGCTGGAGTCAAATCGACAATAAATTCCCCTCAGAAAGTCTTGGTCTTTTGCCAATGGGAGAAATCAATATTATATTTACCGTCTTTTTATTCTCTCAATTACTGATCTTACTTCCTTTCTTTCTTGTTACTGACTTTCCGTTGTTATAAATATTGTTGTTCTTGTTCATGTTTGTTTTCCTACCTATTCTTGTTTTCATTTGGTTTATTTTATTTGATTTGATTTCTATTTCACTTTCTTTATCTATCATTTTTTTTATTACTACTTATAATTTCATGTATTTAGCTCCGTAGGAAACTGAATAAATCGATTCGATCCATCGGTTTGAAACTCGTTAGCGGATTGAGCACAAACCGTTTAGTTAGAAGACCAAACAATAAACAAACCGGATGTAACACCTACTGTGATAAAATGGTAGAATTGGATGTGAAGTAATTTATCCAGCTGTGACGAAACACGTACACAGCATCGAAATATTTCTCTTCTTTAAACGTTAGTATTCGATCAATGAAATAGCCTTTTAGCGAACAACGATATAGATCTTTCTTGAAATGGCCTTCCAACACATATATATTCCCACCTACACACTCAGATAGACATAGCCACACATATAGGTATACTCGCGCACACATACACATTTATGACTTCGTTAGTATCTTCTTTTGATTCATTATAAATAGTAATAACATAAAAATGGCGAGCTGTCGGAGTCGTTATAGTGTCGGATAGATATACCTTGCCGTGTTTGTTCCAACTCTTTGTGCTCGGTGTTCAAATCCACCAAGGTCTTCTTTATCTTTCACCACTTTGGACTAGACAAAATAAGTACCGGTCAGATATTACGGTTGTTTCTTCTCTCTTTCTCAGAACTGGCTCCGTTACAAGGGACCAAGAAACGAGCATTCAATTGGCGGCATCCCTACAATCACTTCTCTACCACTGTGCTCCAGTTAACAGAGTAATATACTTTTGTAGTAATCCCCATTTCTGCTCCTCTGACTACTATTACCGTATTTGTGTTTCTTATGTCTTTCTTTTTACTTTTGTCTTTGTCGTTATCGTACATGATGTTATTTCTGTTATTCTATTTGTTGATCCTTTTGCTATGGCTATTCATGCTGAAGACGGTATTGCTTCTATTGATTGTATTGTTTTTGTTCTTAATTTAATTCCCTCTTCTTTTTATCATTGTTCCTCTTGCCGTTATAATCATCATCATGACCATCATCAACATCAGTAGTAGCAGTAGTAGTAGTAGTAGTAGTAGTAGTGGTGGTGGTGGTGGTGGTGGTGGTGGTGGTGGTGGTGGTGGTGGTGGTGGTGGCAATGACAGTCTGTGGCGGTAGTGACAGAATCAGTATAAATAGCAGCTATAATAATAGCATTGCCTGCTGCCGCTGCTGATAATCTCACTATAGCAACCGAGGCTAAAATACGGAAGCTACTTTAATCCATATTCCTCCAACTGTTTACTTCTGTGGCTGGGTATTTTACCCGAAATATAAGGAATTGATTCTGTTTGGGTGCAAGAAGCTTTCCGTTGACTTCTCTTTACAGTTTTGGAGCTGTCCTTATTTGGCAAATGCCTTCATATGATATCATCTATCGAAACTGAGGCAATTACATGGAGAAAGATTGCATTTTAGGCATTTAAAACACAGAAAAATTATTCTATTTCCTTTGCACCATTACGACCAAGTCACTGACACAATTCTATGCATTTTAGTATCAGCTTATTGAAATTGCTGAAACATAGACACACCTTTCAGTTTTTTATCCTAACATACATGATGTGAGTTCAAAGATAAATGTTTGCCTCTCATCTCTCATTTTGGGATGCAACTAGAAAATATTGCAGAACAGAAAATGTATAGAGCGATGCACTAAATGCTTTACAGCACAGTTGACAATTCTTTGTCCAAATTATTTGGGACGGTAAGAATCCCAATTTTCGAAATGATTTTATTTTTGTATCATAGAACCCAAGTCGAAACAAGATATCTGCTTTTCCAAATAAAGTTTCTATATATACCGTACTAGCAGTATCGCCCGGTGTTGCTCGGGTTTGTAAGGGAAATAACTATATAAGTATTTTTAGAGAGTTACTTCCCTTATATAATAGCGAATAAAATGCATTAAAATGGAAAAAATGATGGTAAATTTTTTTTAAATCGTAGACTCATCGTAGACGCGCGCTAATAGCCAGAAGGGATCGATATGAATCACGACTATAAGATACCCTGATTTGGTTAAACTGCACCGCAAAATGTGGGAGTAGTTAGGAATCTAAATCGTAGGAGACAGACACACAACTTGTCTTTTATATATAAAGATTTTCTTAAAAATATGAAAGTCAAGAAACGTTATTTGCGTTAAAAATGTCATTCGTTACAAAGTAAGCAAAGACGTTATATTTTCGCTCAACACGTCACTCGTTACGAAATATGGTAGCAAGGACGCTGTATTTTCTGGTCAACACACACAAACACACACACACACACACATCATTCGTTATCAAATACTTTACAGATGTGTCAAGTTGTGGTTTGTTATTCATTATTTAAACAGTAGCTGAACTCGTGCCGTCAAAAATGACGCCGAGTTGCGTCCCCTAGACAGTCTGTGGTTTGTGTTTCTGATTCTCGACCCCATGTCGAATTTATCGATTTTTTTCAGAACTGGGGGAACTTTTCAAAATTTTCGCTGCGTTAGTTTTGAATTATGACATTGGGCTATGTGTGTGTCAAGTTTCATCAGAATCGGTTGAAAGCTGTGGTCAGAGTGAGGGTACAACTAAACAGACACACAGAAACACACACAGACAAACTGCCGTTTATATAGAGAGAGATAGGTAATTTTATATATATCCGTCTCTAGTCTAGTTTCACTCGTGTATTGGTTTGCCTTCGCTTTTCAACATAACAAATCAGACTTTCACTTCGAACTGCCAACTACATAAAACAGTTGCTCGTCACTTTCGTTACTTTCACTTTTATTTTATGCTCATCTAGAACACTCCTTTAAAAACAATTAAAGTTCCCCTAACGCATTCAGAAATTTTTCAATTCTACTACTCTTACTAAAACAAGTTTCGTATTTTGAAAGTTTTTGAAACTTCAGAATTTCGAATAAAATATTGTCAAGCTTTCAACGCCAACATTCATTCTGATATCAAATTCAGCTGCTGCCCACCTTTTTAACATGCACCTAGGTCGTTTCAATAACATTATGTAACGATTTCTTAAAACAGGAAATACATTCTCGTTTACAAAAGAAAAGCGTGACAAAGAACACATATGTAGAAGTACGTTTAGCATGAGTCACGAAAAGAAGAAAGAATTCTAGCAAGTTGACTACATGCTTCCAAATGCTATATAATAATACAATATAGCAATTTACTGATATCGATGCATTTAATTATACTTCCTCTTAAAATAATATATAACCGAAACAATAATGTCGTTGCTTAGCCAAAATTCAGATCTAATTGAGAGATCTGTGATTAAAGGGATTTATCCATAATTATACCCCACCTCTTATGTATGTGTGTGTGTGTGTATGTGTATGTGTGTGTGTGTATGTGCGTGCGTGTATGTGTATACCAGAAATTTCATTGTTTATTGTCCTTTGAGACGGCTACGGGTCTACTTTATCTACTTTGAGGGAGATTGCCTGATATTTTTAGCTGCTTGGGTGATTGCTGCGTAAAGACTGTCTCTTTGCCTCGAAAGCAATCATTGATTTCACATTTGTGAATAAATCGTAGCAGATTCATTGGTACAGGTGATAAAACTACTTGAATCCATCTATCAAGTGTTTCACGTTTCGGAAATCTAGTTTTGACGTCATTTAGTTTTGGCTCTACATATGCCTGATACTATATGTTAACTGTTTCTAGTAGTGCGGAATTTAAATAAATAACATATATTATCTCTTACAAAAGTAAAAATTTTCCTATTGAACCAAAAAACGTAAGATGGATCATCTTATATATTCACCATTCTGTTATCCTTCATATTAATAACGCCATTAATATCTAGATAAGATACAACTCAACAGCTGGATGTTTTAACTATGATGTTGGATGAAATTCACTCTCTATAAAAGCACGTGAAATAAGTGGCTTCTATCTTTTTAGTAACAATGACGTACATTTTAATTTAATATATCATCTTATCAAAGGTCTCTTATAAAAGTTTTCCATACTAAATTGTTTGTATATTCTGGATTTAATACTATTCGAAAATAACATATTCACACACGCACACAGCTCCACCGTATCATATATACACCCGCATACATAATGCAAACAAACATACATACAAAGGGATGTATGTGTTTGTTCTTCAATGATAGCAATAAAGAAAGCGATATAAATATAGATGTATATAAATACGAATATTGCGTGTGTATACATGCATACGTAATATTGATATGTATGTAAATATATGTGTCTATATTTGTGTATAAGTGTGCCTATGTATATACTTAAATTGAATGTGTTCATATGAAACGCTATAGACAGCACGCACATAGAAGTAAACATGTGCTTATATATACGTGTGCGTATAAATATGCATAGTTACATATATGTGTGTGTGTGTGCGTGTGTGTTTGTGTGTGTGAAACATATTTATGTACACACATACACACATAGAGGCATAATCATATGAACATATGTATATATTTACACACACACATATATATATATAAACATACATACATACATACATACATACATACATACATACATACATACATACATACATACATACATACATGTGCGTCTGTGTGCATCTAAAACATTGTTTGCGTTTGTATCTAAAACATTAATGTTTTCTTCTGATTCCAACTCAGGGATATATTTCAATAAACTAAGAATTTATTATACATGTCAATAAGTATATTTCCCCCTTTAATTTAAGTATTCAGATTCATGATATAGCCAGCTGATTTGTTTTATTTGCCTTGTTGCGTCTTTTAATTAGGTAAACTATTCTTGACCAAAAGTATACGTAATTCTTTATATGTAAAAATCTATTAACTTATCGACTATTTGCTTAAAATGTCATATGAAGATGAGGTCATATAGACCGAAACTTATGTCCTTAATGCTCTCTTGGCCTACAAAGACTAAACTGTCCTTTCTCAAAGCATGTAAATTAATAGGTGGAAAATACTCATAATTTAGTTAATTCAAGAGCGACTAAAATTTCTATCAGAATTCTTATCTTCTTAATAAATTAAGAATTTATTATGTACAGTATTCAGTTCATCATTTAATTTGTGTGTGTGTGTGTGTGTGTGTGTGTGTCGCATATATGTGGCTGTATATACACATGTTTATATGTGCGTCGGTAAAATACAGGAATTATGTAAGGTATTTTATGCATTAGAAAACATACGCACGTTTCGGTAAACTTGAAATATTATGCAATCTTCTTAAATTACCTTTTCAGTCAGTGTTTAGCAAAAAACAAAATATAAATATACAGAACGTATGTAAGTATAACTCTATCCAGTTTGTGAGTGTGTGTGTGTGTTTAACTCTATCTAGTATGTATTATATATGCATACCCCCCATATATGTACATATATACATACAAATAGAGAAAGTTCTGTTAAGTCTACATGTATGTGAATGTAGTTATCGTATCTCGTGTACTTGCACACTCGCATTTATATACATGTTTATATCATTGTTCTTTTCAATAGCGACAATATCCAAACCAACTGTTTTTCCCAATAAAAGAAAAATTAAGAAATGAAATTTAATATTGATTTTGTTTCTTAAACAATACCATATTACTTTCGCAGACTTTAAAAATCTTTCTTTTTTTTTTTTTTTGTCCCCTCGTATACTCTTCTCTCTTCTTCAAACTGATAATGAAATAAGTAACCTGATATATGTTGGACAAGTTTCCTTCCTGTCAAATATTTCACATCGACTCGCTAACTTTCTTATTTTCTCGTTCTTTATTTCTACGTATTTTTCTAAATTCTCTCATTGTTATGTTTTGTCTTTTATTCATTCAATATAAGAGCGGAATTGGGATGCATTCTTCATATTTCTACATTGACACTGTTCAGTGAAGATATAATCCTCGCGTGCTTCATAATAATGCAGTGATGTAAGAATTATTGAAACGGAATGAACGTATTGAGATATCGTTGAGGTTGTTTTTCAATTATTCGTTCTCATATGTTTTGCTCTGTGCAGCATTGTTATATCTTAGATCACAATCGATACGACACTGTGCACATCCATGTATCCATATATTTATATTTAACAGTTTATTGCAGTGAAGTTTATTGAGATCTAATTGGTTGTTTGTATGCATACACAACACTTGTTAATGTTGTGTGCGAGTATGTATGTATGTAAGTATGTATGTATGTATGTATGTATGTATGTATGTATGTATGTATGTATGTATGTATGTATGTATGTATGTATGTCCGAATGTATGTATAGATAGATAGATTTACATTCATACACACATATGTATACAGATGCATATATATATATACATATATATATTAATGTATGTATATATATGTGTGTGTGTGTGTGTATATAGATAGATAGATAGATAGATAGATAGATAGATAGATACACACACACACACATATATATATACATATATATATATATATATATATAATATATATATATATATATATATATATATATATATACGCAAATACACAAGATGTTATATTATGTATTTTACATACACGTACACATACAGAGATCCATATGTGTGTGCGCGCATGTGTGTGTGTGTATGTGTGTGTGTAGGTAGATAGATAGCTAGATAGGTAGGTAGGTAGGTATGATGGAAGTCGATGCAGTATTTCGACCATTACTTGTTAATGAGCTGCAAATGACTTTTCAACCGCACTGATTATCTGCATAGAGAGCTATCGCTTAAATGTCTCGCTTTTCACTTAAATTCTGTTTAGCGTACAGATATACAAACATACACGTATATACACACTGATACATATATGCCAACACGACTGAGAACTAGGGCCATTTTTACTGGCCCATGAAACTTTAAGTTGCATGGAGCTGAATCAAAAGTGTCATTAAATAATGTACGTACATACATACAAACGTACATAGGTAGACCGACAGATAGATACATACATATATACAGATAGGCAGACAGACAGACAGACAGACAGATGCATACAGACAGGCAGGTAGATAGGTACAAATAGATACATACAGACAGGTAGATACAGGCAAAGAGACAGGTACATAGATACATACATACACACATACATACATACATACATACATACATACATTCATACATACATACATACATACATACATACATACATACATACATACATACATACATACATACAGGTTGATTGATAGATGCACACATACACGCATGCATGCACAGACAGACAGAGACAAACAGATATAGATAGATAGATAGATAGATATAGATAGATAGATAGATAGATAGATAGATAGATAGATAGATAGAAAGATAGCAAGATAGATAGATAGATAGATAGACAGACAGACAGACAGACAGACAGACAGACAGACAGACAGACAGACAGACAGACAGACAGACAGACAGACAGATAGATAGATAGATAGATAGATAGATAGATAGATAGATAGATAGATAGATAGATAGATAGATAGATAGAGTACCATTATAGCGTAGGTTGTGAATAAATGTGTGTATGGTATCATTTCCATAAATTTAACAAGCATTAATTTTGTCTCTGAAAATAGATCCCCAAAATGAATTAAGCCATGGAGCTTTACGTATTTATTCATAAACCACGCTGTATTGGCATTCTCCTTTATATAACAGAACCCGATAATACTGTTCAATTATATAACGCGTTAAGTCTTGCATAATCTTGTTTCAATCTTAAGTAATTTTCACCATTTACTTTCACCAGTTTCGAAGGCCGAAATGGTCGATCGCTGTTGAACCTTTAATAAAAGTTCACGGTCCAATTCACATTCCAGGCAAAAAAAAAAACCGGTGCTTAAGGAATGGTATCATAATTTTTCGGCCTGATTAAATATTAAATATGCGCTTATTAAACCTCAAACAGTAATATTGCAAAATTATTTCACTAAGCAAATATTGTAAATTAAGTCGCTCGTCTCTCAAACGTCGGTGGAAGTATGGACTATCATGTGCATGCGTGTATGTAGATATATATGTATATATGTATAAACACACACACACAAAGAGGGATAGAGGAAGAAAGGAAGAGAGAGAAAGGGGAAGAGGGTGAGAGAGAGTAATGTTCGTTTTCATGAATAGTGATATATAAACAAGAGTAAGGTATATAAATATTGGCAGTGACATCGAAGCCGCTGAGAATCTATTTGTAGATATATATGTCTGGTGTGCAAGTGCGTGCGCGCATGCATGTGAGTGAGTATGGTGTAATTGCGGAAGAAGAAGAAGAAGAAGAAGAAGAAGAAGAAGAAGAAGAAGAAGAAGAAGAAGAAGAAGAAGAAGAAAAGGTAAAAAGTAAGGTGGTGGTGAGAATGAGGAGGAGGAGATGATGAAAAGGGTGATGGGAAGATGATTATGATCAACATGATGATCTTTATATTCAGCTTCAGTATTATCGTCGTTAAAAACAATAAAGCCTACATCAACAAGAACAACAGCATCTGTTAAGTTCGTAAACATTCAATATCTGTCTTTGCATTCCATTACAGAATAAAACTAATTGATCAAAACGTTTACTTGATGACATCGTTAGTAAAACTATCAATTATCTCAGAGAAGTCAGCTTACACAGCGGGAAAGCAATGGTGATTATTTTAGTTGCGTATCAATATGATGTAGAACATTATTACAGCAAACACGGCATATCCACAGCTTGCTTTCAGGAAGACATAACGCAAAGAGAAAAGAAAAGTTCGTTTATACATAGCTTTTCTAGAGAGTCTTATTATATTCGGTATACAATTTGTATTGAATTTTGTCAAGCTTCGCCTGCCGACTATCCAGTTATCGTTATAACTTATATAATGACATTCGTAGCGATTCCAATGTGAATGCAGATATTATGTTTAATTAAGGAAAATAGACTAGAAGATATGCTGGAACATCACTGAAAATATTTTATTCCGCTAACTATTGAAACACGAATGATTTACAGTGCAAGACTGAGAATAAAGGCTGCTATAAATGAAATTTTCCAATACCCACTGTGCTTTTGACCCAGACGTACATGCAAACACATATTCAAACTACATGTGTATGTGCGTGTGTGTGTGCGTGGAATAAATTTGTACATACAAGTATATATAGATAGATAGATTTATGTACATCTACATACGTGCAGATATCATAATGTGCGTTATAACCGTATATAATCATTCAAGAAGCCAAACTGACAGAAATTGCAAAGCGCCGCTGAACGAATCTTTTGGGAACCTCTTAGTCTTTTTCTTTTAGGTTCTGAACTCAAATCTTACCAGTATCGGTAAATACTAAGTACTAGTCGCATACAAGAGTTAATTCAATCTACTGTACTTTTCATTATCATTATTATTATCATTAAAAGGTGTTAAATATACTTAATATGATTTATTATTATGTTTAAGGATAAGGTGAAATGGCAGAATTGTTAGCACGCCGGAAAAAATGCTTTACTGTATTTCTTGCAGTTTTACGTTCTTGGTTCAAACGCCACCGTGGCCGACTTTGCCTATCATCCTCTCGAAGTCGATAAAATAAGTACCAGTTGAGCACTGATGTCGATGTAATCGACTAGCACCTTTCCCCAAGGTTTAAAGTTTCAGGCATTATGCCTATAATAGAAAGAATTATTTTATCCTTAAGGATATGGCGGTAAACTGGTAGAATTGTTACCGTGCCGAACAAAGTGCTTTACGACATTTCGTCCTTCTTTACGCTCGGCGCTCAAGTCCCACTGGATTTAACTTTACCTTTCATCCTTTCAGAGTCGGTCAAGTATTGGGAGACGATAGAATCGACTTGCTCCCTCCCTTCAAAATTGCTGGCCTTCTGCCAAAATTAGAAAGAATTATTTTGTTTTAAGACAGTTCAAATCTAAGGCACCAGTGAAGTAGAAGAGCTGATGGCATCGACTAAACTCCTCTCCTCGAATTTACTAGCCTCGTCTCTAAATCTGAAAAACTTTTAATTTGTTTTAGGAGCTTGATTGTGAAGTAAGCATGCAAGTACTTACCAGTGCCTCCAAACGCACCCCCTGTGGCTTTATACAGTTCTCGCAACAAACCACTGCTTTCTAGCTCATGAACAGTAATGTCAACTGTGCCTCCGCCGCAATCCACCACCATGTACCTCATACCTGAAAAATGACAAAATTTATTTTACATATCACACAGAAAAGGACCAAATATAAATTCAGGCATATAAATTATTTGCTCATATATATATATATGCGCATACAGAAGCACATACATACATACATACATACATACATACATACATACATACATACATACATACATACATACATACATACATACATACATACATACATACATACATACATACCATATAATCTACTTGTAAAAATAAGAGAGAATTTAATGTGTAAGATAGATAGATAGATAGATAGATAGATAGATAGATAGATAGATAGATAGATAGATAGATAGATAGATAGATAGATAGATAGATAGATTGGTAGGTAGGTAGGTAGGTAGGTAGGTAGTAGGTAGGTAGGTAGGTGGGTAGGTAGGTAGATGGATAGATAGATAGATAGATAGATAGATAGATAGATAGATACATACATACATACATACATACATACATACATACATACATACATACATACATACATACATGATAGATCGGTAGCCACTACACACATTTTTTTCTCTCCTTGTTTCTTTCTGTGTTCCTTTCTGTGGAAGAGCGTAGGCTCGAAACGTTAAAGACTTTTTCAATTCCCGAACGTTATACTAATACATATGTTTGTTTTCTACACCACCTCTCTTCGTCTTTTGTTGTTGTTTTTTCGTGAATACTCTACATATATAACATACATACATACTCTAAAATTGTTTTCAGTCCTCTCTCTTCTAGAGCTAGTCATAATTATTATTATATACAAACTTGTTATCAGTTCAAATACTTGTACTATGAAGGGAATATCATAAGAGAGGTACAGTCTCTCGTATCAGCTCCCAGCTCCGCCTTGTCTGTTTTCTGTGACTGAAGAGCAGATAACTACACCAAAATGCATACGACCAACAGTCTAGTCAGGTGACGCTGCGAGCTGATTCAGTGTATTTACACCGATTTGTCAACAACGAGAAATTTTCTCCATGACGAAATATAGTGAATGGCTTTCTTACGGTTCGAATATGTAAACAAGTTTGTATTTATACACATCACTGCTTAGCGCTATCACCTGATATTCTAGTATTATGTACGTGAAGGTGGGGGTTAAGTTAACTGGTGCAAATCGGTGGTGCGTCAAAAAATATAGTTTAGCTCTTTGATAAATATATCAGATTGAGTAAAAAGGAGGCAACGTTTTGAACCATGAAGAATTCGTACCGGATTTTTGCAGTTTTGAATTTTATAAAAAAAAATTGTCTGATAATACAGATATAGACTTGCCCAAATGCATCATTAAATTAACATTGCTATTTTTCACCGTTGTTACAATCATCTGAAATGGAACTGTCAAAGTGCGATATTCGAGCAATGACCAGAGAGTTGTTTACATGATTTCGCAGAGAAGACCTAAGCCTTGAAGATCGTGAGCGTAGTGGACGCCCATCTGTCATCGATGACGGTGAATTAAGGACCGTCATTGAGAATGATCCACGTAAAACCACTCGAGAATTGACAAAAGAACTTCAAGTTAGCCAGGAAATTCCTTGCAACCATTTGCATGCGATCGGAAAATCGGTACCACACGATTTGAATGCAAATCAGAAAATGCGCAGATATGAAATTTGCTCATTGCTTCTTCTCCGTAAACAGACCGACTTCTTTCTCGGCCGTATTGAAAAGTGGATTCTGTACAATAATAAAAAAAAACATTCTTCGCAGTGGTTTGCCCACAATGAAGCACCGAAAACCTTCCCTAAACCCGAGCTTTTAAAAAAAAAGGTTATGGTGATTGTTTGGTAGTGTACCGCTGGACTGATCCACTATAACTTCTTAAAACGCAGAAAAACCATTACTGCAGAAACATATTGCCATGTAATTGCCAAAATGAACGAAAAACTGCTACTACTCCGTTCAAGACTGGTCAACAGAAGAGGACCAATCATTCGTCATGACAATGCTCGACCACACGTTTCACTAATGACGCTCCGGAAGTTGAGGGAACTTGGTTACGAAGTTCTTCCCCACCGACCTTATTCCCCAGACCTTTCTCCTACCGATTACCACTTTTTCAAGTATCTTGATGGTTTCCTGCTAGATAAGGAGTTCAAAAATCAAACCAATCCTGAAAGTGCGTTCAAAGAGTCCATCAGCTCCAGAACTCCAAATGTTTATGTTACCAGAATATACAAACTTGTAACTCATTGGAAACAAATGGGTTAATTGTAATGAAACTTACTTTGATGAATAAAATTTCCGCATGGTTGAAATAGACTGTGATGAATTTCATGTTTCAAAACGTCGCTTACTTTTTCTATATCGAGGGAATTATTAATTCAGGTTTATATGATCAGATAAAATTCCTGAAGGCTTTAATCTAATGATTGAAATTAGTGAAATAATAAAATAATAACCCCAAAACATAAGGGATTTTTATAATCGGGGCAATAGCTTACCGGGAATTAAATCCGAACATGCCATGTCCATATTGATGACCTCGGGACTTTTTTTATTTGGCGATGTTAAAGGATGCAATGTAGGAGTATCCGGTACCAATTGATAGAGTCTCAACTTTCTGCAGTATATTGAAGCGGCTTCCGGTTCCAGAGCTATAATAAGTTGTTCAGGGTTCGATGGTGATGCAATCCCGGCCTTAAGATTAAACGAAAAATATTCAAAACAATTATGACAATAGCAATGTCACACCATCATTAAAAACATCAACAACAAAAGCAATCACTCAATGCTTATACCACTTTTTAGAACCAAACTTTAATGTCAATGGGTATCCTGTGAAAGGCTATCTATTGAAATAATAAAATATTTAACAACACTGAGGCTTTGACTCCTAAATTATCAGCTAAACTGAGTATGAAATTTTTAAAGTATGAAGTTTTCATTTTCGCCATCCGGGAATGTCTAGTAATTTCACTGACAGCGCATGTTAGTTATAAACCCTACCTGTTCTTCAAAGCACTTGAACAAGTTGCAAGGTGAATGTTTATGTCAGCAGTGCACTTTAACATAAAAAGTCGTTAATTATACATTATTCTGCTCCTTATAATGGCCAGTTCTACCTAATTTGAAGGATATATTACAGCAATGAGAAATGGACTATGAAAGTTAAGAGACATTGCAAGCGACACTAAATAGTCGACAGCTGGTGTAAGCCAACAAAATATATGTTGGGAAACCCATGAACGTTGCATGCTTACATGTATTTACATTTCTATATGTGTATGTATGTATGTATGTATGTATGTATGTATGTATGTATGTATGAATGTAAGTATGTATTCATGTATATATAGTATGTATGTATTTATGTTTTGTATATTACATACAGAACTATGCAGCACGGCATCACTCAAGTATGCATACATAAATACATGTTTGTATACATCGTTATGTGTGTGTATGTATCTGTATGCATTTTTGTATACACACGTATATATATCTACGTAAGCATATATATATATATATATATATATGCAAGCATATAAACATATATATGCTAACATATAAACATATATGTATAGAAATACATATGTATGTATATTTGTATATGTGCATGTATATTTATATGTGCATGTAAATACGTGTGTGTGTGTGTGTGTGTGTGTACATTTTGACATAAGTGTGTATATATATGTATGTATGTGTTTATATTCTGGTATGAATTTACATTATATTTCTAATACCAGTGGTTTCAGGCTGGCGAATTAACCAGCAATCTATTATTTAAGAGCTAACAATATATACTGGTTGTGTCAACAATCTGTCAAACTACAGAAAAGGAATGGCAAATGTGCTTGAGTCATTGAGAGAGAGGGAGAGAGAGAGAGAAGGAATTAAGAGAGCTTCAAAAGAATGTTGCTAGCACGTGCACACATACAAATACACTCTCATACATACAAAAGCTATTGGCGCACATGCAAAATGCAATTAGCTACATATGTGTATGTATGTGAGGGAGTAATGGGATATGATTATGAACTCACGCCATTAGCGATCGTAGGTGCGTATCAGTACGTGTACTGAACCAGTAGCGTTTGCTTGCCCCCTCTCTCTCTCTCTCTCTCTCTCACACACACACACACACACACACACACACACACACACACACATATACAATTTATCTGACTAGTTGATGCAAGCGTCCTATAGCTAATCATTCAAGATTGAACATTTATCAATCTATTCTATTAGTTATACATTGATTTCAAATTTTACCTCTGCAAAATTCGAACTCGGAAATTAAGGTCGGAAGAAATGCCGCTAAATATTTTGTTCGGCGTGCTAACGTTTCTGCCAGCCCACTGCCTACTCTGTTTGAGCTTTATAACCTTGTTCCTAACTTCATTCGTAAAATGAATCGTGGATAAAGTGTTTTCCCAAATATCTACATATTACGGCTGTTTCTAACTTTGTTCGTAAAATATCTGTAACGACATATCCTGGGTACTATTTTTACCAAATATATATCAAATGTGTTTTAGATTATATTATTACTGAAACGAAGTTTGGTGTTTTTAGGACATACAGCACAAAGGCGAGAATTGAATCGCAGGAGGAAGTGAAGATGCAAGAAACGATTGGGGAATGGGCCAAGAGAAAAATGAAAATTCGAAATAAAGAACGGAAATGAGGAAAGACTAGAAGACTTAATTCAGGAGGGAAGGAAAGAAATTCATGCAAGAAATGAAGCTAGGTGTCGTATGAGAAACGACAAAGCCGGAGCTAATAAGGAAAGGATACGAATTGTTAATCAAGGACGTGAATGATGATGATAAGCAAAAACATTTTGTAGGAGCCAGATAGAGAAAACGAGCCTGAAGAGATAACCGAAGAGAATAAACAAGATTTATAAGAAATTAACCAAAGGATTATGAAAGAATTGACAAAGTGGAGAATATTTATGGCTGACACTGTACCATGAAAATGGGCCGTGAAATTAATGTGGGCACTGCCACTTCTAAATCAGGAACAAAAAAAATTAACACACCGCCGGTATGGTTGACAAAAATGAGGGGTGAAGTCACATGCGAGATGCGGTCTCGATAATCATCTTTTTAAAGAAACGCACACATCATTTAGGACACATCATACAGGTAGTCCAGGGAAGAAGGTAAATAACATAGCCGGAAACGCCCTAATTCGGAGTTTCATTACAAACAATCAGTAGACGGTTTGACATCAGCTGTTTCTCTAAAGAAGCGACTGACTTGCATTGCATAAGTAGACTCGGTCATGCAAGAGTTATAGTAGGAAGAATCACACATCATGTATGTCCTCAAAGATGCAAAGCTATTTTTCGCGCCTAATGATGATTGCATCTTTAAAAGGAAAGTTTTTATGTGAAATTAGAAGAGTATTAAGGTGATGACGAGACTGATGAAGTGAAATGGAGGGAAATGGTATCAGAGTAGATGAGTTGAGAGGAGTGGGGCTACTTGCATTAACTTACGTATTTGAATGACAGCCCCTTACTTAAAGAAATAGCTTTTATTTACATTATTTACATAATTTACATTTGACGGATATTTGTCCTCATCTAGTTTGTTGTTAACATAACGTTTCAGCTGATATACCCTCCAGCCTTCATCAGGTGTCTTGGGGAAATTTTGAACCTAGGTTCTCATTCCTAAGGTATTTTTCGATATTATTAGTATTATTATTGTTATTATTATTATTATTATTATTATTATTATTATTATTATATTTAAAAAAAGGATTGACGTAACCTTTCACAAAGGTAAACAGTCAAGACGAAGAGCGCGATTCGATTTTAATAGATATTTTATTAGTTGGACGATATTTCAACAGTAAGTCTCTCTTTGTCAAGTTCAAAATAAGAAGTGATAACAATTCAAAATTACAGAAATTTAAACGTAAAGTATGAACGAGAGCAACCAGCGTCCACATGTTGCCCTTTCTGATTCATATTTGAATGGTACGAAATCCATGGGCCCAGGAATGGAAAATCGTAATGTAAATTACAGATTTTGCGTTTTATTCCTTCTCACAGTCGGCTTGTCAGCCCTGTTAGTTTCGCTAGACCCCAGTGTTGAACCCAATCCTGGGCCCATGGATTTCGTACCATTCAAATATGAATCAGAAAGTGCAACGTATGGACGCTAGTTTCTCTCGTTCATACTTTACGTTTAAATTTCTGTAATTTTGCATTTTTATCACTTCTTATTTTGAACTTGACAATGACAATTTCCCCAAGTTGAAATATTGTTCAACTAATAAAATATCTTACAATTGAATCGCGCTCTTCATCTTGACTACTACTACTACTACTACTACTACTACTAGTAGTAGTAGTAGTAGTAGTAGTAGTAGTAGTAGTAGTAGTAGTATTCAGGTCGCTGCTTGGAATCGTACTCGGAATCTTGGGATTAGTAGCCCGCGCTCTTAACCACTTCGCCATATGACCGTGGGCTTAATAATAATAACATCGAAGAATACCTTAGGAATGAGAACCCAGGTTCGAAATTTTCCCAAGACACCTGATGAAGGTTGGAGAATATATCGGCCGAAACGTTATGTTAACAACAAACAAGATGAGGACAAATAGTCGTCAAATGTAAATAATGTACATAATTCCTCATCTCTAAAATATCGACTCAAACAGCTTTTATAACATTATCTGAGATAATCTAGATGTGAAACTCTGAGTCACTGTTATCTCAGAGACATAAGTGGCTAAGAATACATATCGATTACCCTTTCTTTGTTTATTCATATCAATTCTCATAAATTATAAATGTGTATGTATTTCCTATATGTATGTATGATATTACATATATATACACACACAAACATATATACACACACATACATACATACATACACACACAAACATATACAAAATCACACAGTACAACACATACATATATGTGTATGTGTATGTACGCGTTTATGCATGTATCAGTACCGTAGCACAGACAGTATTCGTAGATGTATGCAAAAGTCTAGTAATGTACGTATTTATATACTAATCTATGTACCAAGGAATATACCAATGTTTGGATATTCGTGTTTGTGCATATATCTTTGTGCGAATAAGAAGTGGGGAGGTTACAAGAATAAATACCATTGTGTACACTTATTCAATGTGAATGTCCTATGCTTCGGAGACGACTGACATTAATTCTTTTATCAATTATATTGTATTGTTTTTGTATTTTGTTGTTTTCACTTTTTATATTCATATTTATGTTCTTATCATGTTTTTTCCTATCATTCTCCATAAATATAAAATTTTATTTTCCTGAAGAGGTTCCACGAAAATCTGTTTAACCTTAATAAATATAAGACTCATCTGAGACGCCTCATAGGTTAGCAGATTGGAGAACACAGTGATTTCCCATGTGGTTGCAATTAAAACTTTGACTATATATCTCTCGATGACTTCTGGCATATGTATATATATATATATATATATATATATATATATATATATATATATACATTTAGATTCAGGTGAATATGGTACTTAAGCTGAGGCACCAGAGTTTAGTACGGTATCATCCATACAATTCCAAAATAAGATGATTAGAATCAAAATAAGCAACAAGGATATCCAGAGGTAATGCAGTACGATCGTTTCACGCAACTCCATTTAATTGAACAATGCAACCATTACATCACTTTAAATGCAGAGCAATCCTCGGCTGCACAAAGACATAGAATTTAATTAAATTAAAACGGATGGACACATTAGAATAATTTTGTCTGAAATATCTAAGAAGTTAAGGAGACAGACAAAGAACATGCTAAATTTTCTGGTATTTAATTTTCAACAGGATGGAAAAGGTAAATATAGAATTTTCTCAAAAGGACATCCCCTTACATAGTAAAGATACCTATATGTGGCTACTAACCCATAGAACAAATTAGTTTGTTAGAAGGATGAGGTGGATGCCTGTCATCATGAGACTAAGAAGAAAAATGGAACTCTAGAAACATAAGAGAAATATTATTATAAGAAGATATTCAAAAGCAGAAAAATCCTCCACCTTGTCCACTACTGGAAAAATTTGAAAAAGACTTGTTTGATCTAATAGCTAATGTTAAAATTCAAGGAACACCCACTTAGAAAAACTTACATCTAAGGAAACTAAAAGAATTTATTGTCATTGCATAACAAACCAGGCATTCTGGTCCCAGTAGATAAAACCGGAAACTTATATAGACTTGACTATATCACCTATATGAAACTTGTAATGAAGGAACTCACGGTTAAATATAAAATAACATCGAAAAGGAATCTATTAGACATCAATTTGAAAATAAAGAATTTATGACGGAATACGACTTGGCGGACATGACCGAACCCTTAACACCAAGGATGAACTTAGGATTAATCTAAAGGACCACAAGAAGAATTTCCATGATAATCCTACTGTAAGACTAATTTGCCCAATTAAGTCTGGCATTGGTCGGCTTAGCAAGTCGATTTCGGACAATATTCTACCCCTTATAATTCACAACCTAACTCAAAAATTATGGATTGATACGGATGAGGTAATACATTGGTTCAAATCCATTGATAACATAAGTAATTATTCTTTTATCCAAGTTGACCTTAATATTCCAGTATATCCCCTATTCTTCTCAACAAGTCTCCTATTTTGCAAAACAAAAGCCTCCCGCTTATAACTAGGGATCAAATTGACATTATTCTTTTAGCTAGAAGAATTATTATAGAATTTGAGGGTAAACTTGGACTAGGGCTGACACCCCTGAAAACTTTGATATAGCTATAGGCTTGAGCGACTCAGCAAATCTAGTGGGTGCGTACTTTTTTAATGTGCCTAAATAGGGAAATCCCTAAATTACAGGGAGGCTTATACAGGGATAGTGCTCTGTTCATCATCCCTAGCAACAATAAATCAATCATAGAAAAAATGAGAAAAAGAATTAGAAAATTTTTCAAAAACTTTAACTTAAGTATTACGTATGAATGTGACACAAAAGTAGTAAATATTTTGGATACTACTTTAAATATTAACTCATAATTATTCTATCCCGATAGGAATGAAGGTGAAGTTACAAGATAAGTGAATGTATTAAAATTGGTAGTTAAATTAATGTAAAATTAGAAAGTTTCATAGCATAAATATTCCCTTAGCTAAAACCAGGTATCAGTCCATATTGATACTAGCTAAATAAGTAAATATATAATATTTAGTTTGGTATGTTTTGAATTATTATACATTTTCTATATATCTTCTCTGTTGTGGTTAATAAGCTACGTATAATTTTATCATTTTTTTTTGTGATTGAACTTATATTATTCCTTTTCTATGATGTTGTGCACTACCTGATTATTTTGTTTCCTTATTATTTTATAGTAGCCTTTGTTTATTTATTTATTTATAAAATAAATCTAATTTTTGTACCTCTATAAATTCAAACTTAGCTTATATATAAGCAATACTGGTATATTCACTACTTAAAATAAACTACTTAGATTATAATTAAATTAAGTTAAAGTTAGCATGTTCTTTTACCTCAGTACTCCTTTATTAAATGCTAGTATATACCAATTGATCAATATTCACTGATACCATCTCATAAGTTAGTATTTAAATTTATAATATGTATAAATATTAAAATATTTCTGGATAATTTCTTTTCCTCCATCTATTGTGGTAAAAGTTTGGTATATACTCAAAAGTATTCATGAAACATTTTATCCTTTTGTTATAATTATTCTTCTTAATAATCCTCTGAGTAACCCTAAACTTTAACTTTATACAATATAGCAGTATTAATTAAAATATTTAACTATAGTATTACATGATAAGCTCTCCCCTGTTTTCATTATCAATGGTCTGCTAGTGGCCAGCCTCCTAACATCTTGATTTAAGTTTTCCTTTACCAAACCTCATGATATTGTTTCAAATAAATCTTGATTTTTATGATTATACCCACTATGATTTCTGTCGATTCCTTCAGCCCTACCCATAACAGGCTCGGCCTTAGATATACAAGGATTTGATAAAACTGGTTTATAAATTAAAACTGACCCCATATAACTGTGACAAGCAAAATCTGGGAGGAAAGCAGGATGTTCTTTGTCTATATCCTTAACTTCTTGGATATTTCAGGCAAAATTACACTAATGTGTCCATCTATTTTAATTTAATTATATTCTATGTCTTTGTGCAGCTGAGTATTGCTCTGCATTTAAATTGATGTAATGGTTGCATTGTTGAATAAAGTGGAGTTGCGTGAAACGATCGTACTGCATTAACTCTGCATATCCTCGTTGCTTATTTTGATTCTAATCACCGTATTTTGAAATTGTATGGAAAATAGCGTACTAAAGTCTGGTGCCTCAAATTACGTATCATATTCACCTGAATCTAAATGTTTACATACATGTGTATATATATAAACATACATGTATGTGTGTGTATATATATATATATATATATATATATACACACACACACATATGTGTGTGCCTGTGTGTGTGTGTGTGTGTGTTAGAAGTCATCGGGAGATATATAGGCAATGTTTTAATTGCAACCACATGGGAAATCACTGTGTCTTCCAATCTGCTAACCTATGAGGCGTCTCAGATGAGTCTTATATTTATTAAAGTTAAACATATTTTCGTGGAACCTCTTCAGGAAAATAAAATTTTATATTTATGGAGAATGATAGGAAAAAACATGATAAGAACATAAATATGAATATAAAAAGTGAAAACAACAAAATACAAAAACAATACAATATAACTGATAAAAGAATTAATGTCAGTCGTCTTCGACGCATAGGACATTCACATTGAATAAGTGTACACAATGGTATGTATTCTTGTAACCACCCCACTTCTCATTCGCACAAAGATATATGCACAAACACCGATATCCATACATTGGTATATTCCTTGGTACATAGATTAGTATATAAATACGTACATTACTAGATTTTTGCATACATCTACGAATACGATCTGAGTCACGTGAAACGATCGCGCCGCATTACCTCTGGATATCCTCGTTGCTTATTTTGATTCTAATATACGTGTAGATATATATATATATATATATATATATATATATATATTTACATATATACATACATACATACATACATACATACATGTATCTCTTTTACTCTTTTTATCGTTTCAGCCATGCAGCCGGGGTCATGCTGGAGCACCACCATGGTCTTTCTGACTTCCTCAATCTGGGTGTTTCACATCACCGCTCCTGTATGTGCCTTTGGCCAAGCTGTTGTTACATTTGGTGTATAAGAGAGATTGATTCTGCTGTCTTCGTCTGTACCTCATGCTGGGCTGTTGTTTCATCCGGTATCGTGGAAAGGAGGATGCCTAGTTTCTTTTTGAAGACATCTTCTTCCACTTTATGCAAACTTCTTAATTTTTGTGGCAGGGCATTGAAGAGCTGTGGGCTTTGAACCCTAGACTATTGCAGTACCTAGTCCTGAATTTAGATGGAGTGGATGGTACATTTGGTACAATACAATGGCAGCCAGTTCTAGCATTTCTACAACAATCAATGCCAAAGTTAGGTTCTAGGCCTTTTAGGATTTTCCATATGTATATCATTGCATATCTCTCACGCCTTCGCTCCAGGGAGTAAAGCTGTAGTTTTCTCAGCTTATCCCTGTAGCTCATCCGCTGTACTATTTCAATCTTTTTAGTGTAGTGGCATGGGACTGCTTCAAGCTCCGCTGTTAGTTTGGCACTACGTGGTGACCATAACTGGGAGCAGTAGTCCAGACGGCTGAGAACAAAGGTTCTCCACAGGGTCAACATAGTTTCTTGGTCTCTTATCTTGAAGGACCTCAGTATCCATCCTTCCAGTTGTCTGCACTTTGGTGCCATCTTGCTAATGTGCATATAAAATGATGCGTAGTTGCACATACTGATTCCCAAGTGCTTCACTGCCTGTGACTCAGGGATTGTAGTGCTTTCGGGTCCTGTACATGTAGATTGTACTGTAATCGTGAGTTGATAGTGCAGTGCTTGAAATTTTTCAGCGTTAAACTATATGTTGTTTATTTCTGCCTACTTGTATATTGAATTTTGGTCCCACTGTAAGCTTGTGACATCATCTTGGTTTTTTATTGCCTGTGATAATTTTGTATCGTCGGCATAGCTAGTAACAGTGGCCGTCCGAGTGACCGTGGGTATATCTAAGAGGGCTGTTATGAACAGTAATGCCCCCAGAACAGTTCCCTGGGGGACACCACTTAGGATTTCAGTTTCCTCAGAAAGGACACCATTGGCTGAAACTACATGACTACTGTTTTTAAGGAAGTCATGCAACCACTCTCCCAGTTTACCAGCAATGCCAAGGTCTCGTAGCTTATGATTCATCATGCCATGACCTACATTATCAACTACCTTTGCGAAGTCAAGGTATATCATACTGACATCTGAATGATCAAGCAGTTGTTTCAAACCCAAGTCATAGTGCTGCATAAAGCCGGATTTCACGGGAGGGCCGCAATCAGAAAGTCACTACTTTCAAAAACACACGTTGCAAAGCGTTTAGAGTGCAGTAATTGGTCCCTAGAGCAGTGGGAGAATGTGATTTTCTCGGATAAGTCATCCTTTACCTTAATTCCCCATCACCGGCCAAGTATACGTGTGGAGACAGCCCAAAAGAAGCATTTGACCCAGACTGCCTGCTTCCAACTGTTAAATATGGAGGGGGATCTGTGATGATCTGGAGGTGGGGCTATATCTTGGAAATCCGGCGGCCCAATGGTTTCCCTTCATGGCAGAATTAATAGTCAAGACTATTTAAGTATTTTATCTGATCAAATTCATCCTACGGTTGCGAAACTGTTTCCGGAGAGAAACGCAATCTTTCAGAATGATAATGCACTAATTCACACAGCTAACGTTGTTACTGAATGACACGAGGGACATTCTAATGAAGCTGAACATCTTATCTGGCCACCATAGTCCCCATATCTCAATATTATCGAACATTTATGGTGTATTTTAGAAAAATAAGGGGTCGATATCCTCCACCATTATCACTACAAGAACTGGAGACTATTTTAGCTGAAGAATGGACAAAAGTTCCTTTGGAAACAATCCAAACTTTGTACAGGTCCATACCTCGTAGAATTCAATTGTTTGAAATTTTAGGGTGTTTCCATTATTTTGTCCAACACTTGTATATATATATATATATATATATATATATATATATCATATACATACATATATGTAGTGGTAGTAGTAGTAGTAGTAGTAGTAGTAGTAGTAGTAGTAGTAGTAGTAGTAGTAGTAGTAGTAGTCTAAAACTTATCGACTAGCTAATGTCCAAAGGTAGTTCGTCTCTATTTTTAAATCTACATAGTCCAACGTACTCTTCGTTTCATAAGATGTCAACGTATGACTTGAAGATCATAAGATGTCAAAGTAAGACTGGAAAATCAAAATATCGCGTAGCTGCATTGTTGTTGTTCTAACACAAACATACATGCATTCATGCATACATACATACATGCATGCATGCATACATACATACATAAATACATACATACATACATACATACATACATACATACATGCATGCATGCATGCATGCATACATACATACATACATACATACATACATACATACATACATACATACATACATACATACATACATACATACATACATATGGTAAAAGCCATAGCCACTCATAATAAAAAGGAATATTTCTGGAACGTACCAGTGAAAACCTCAATAAAATGTAAGCACAACAGACCTGATATGATGATTTGGGATTGACAAGAGAAACTGTGCACAATTGTGGAATTTATCTGCCTAGCGGATGTTAACATAAAGCTGAAGATCAGTGAAGAAGAGAACACCTATGCTGAACTATTGAAAAATCAAGATTGCAAGTTCAGGTCTATACCTGTAATTATTGGGACCCTGGGATATGTAACACACTGCCTAAATGCCAATCTTGAGAAATTAGGCTTCTCAAAACCAGAAAGAAGAAAGCTAATTCGAAGACTACAGGTCCAATCTATCACTGGAACTGTAAAAATCTGTAAAACTTTCCAGAAGTTTTATCATTTAAATATATACGAGCGTATCTAAATATGCATGAGAATACGTACATAAAACATACAAATCTTCACATACATACATACATACATACATACATACATACATACATACACATACATACATACATACATACATACATACATACATACATACATACATACATACAAAAATACCCTGTTGCTGATGTTGAAATTCCATTGAAGGAGCCTTGGATCTAGGTAAAAAACCGGTTCTTTCTCTATTGGCAAGAAATCTTGAAATAAACTGAATAATGACATACAAACAAAAATACCCTGTTGTTGATGTTGATATTCCAATGAAGGAACCTTGATCTAGATTAGAAATCGGTTCTTTGTCTATTGGCAAGAAATCTTGAAATAAACTGACTGACATACATACATACATACATACATACATACATACATACATACATACATACATACATACATACACACAGACACACACATACATAAATACATACATACACACAGACACAAACATACATACATACATACATACATACATACATACATACATACATACATACACACAGACACACACATACATAAATACATACATACACACAGACACAAACATACATACATAAATACATACATACATACATACATACATACATACACACAGACACATACATACATACATACATACATACATACATACATACATACATAGGGAAATAAAAATAGCTAGATATATACGAATAGACGGAGCTGAAACTACATCGTATGTGAAAATCTTATGAAATTATATGAAGTTAATGCTCATTTGGAATGAGTGGCATCATAGATGGGAAGTGGTCTTCCTACTTGCTACTAATGCCATCCCTTCACCCTACTACCAATTGTTTGCTTCTCTTTCCTACCTTTCACTTCTATAATTTTACTCGCTATTTTATTCGCTATTGAAGTTTTAGCTCTCTTTCTTTCTACTTTCTACTCTCTCCTGTCTCTTTCTTTTGTGGTCTACCCTTTCGGCACCTTGTATAAAATTACCTCACTCTCTCCTCAATCGATGGGGCTCTTAGTTTTGCAACCTACAAGGTAACCTCACTCCGGCTGGTGCCACGAAAAATGTACCCGGTAATTCTGACATTCTGTAAAGTGACTGACGCTAGAAAGAGTAACCTCACCAGACACTGAAACACTTCACAGTCCTCTGATTCGGCGAACCCTATCATACCTATTTCTTTACTACCCACAAGGGGCTAAACACAGAGAGGACAAACAAGGACAGACAAACGGATTAAGTCGATTATATCGAGCCCAGTGCGTAACTGGTACTTATTTAATCGACCCCGAAAGGATGAAAGGCAAAGTCGACCTCGGCGGAATTTGAACTCAGAACGTAATAGCAGACGAAATACGGCTACGCATTTCGCCCGCCGTGCTGACGTTTCTGTCAGCTCGCCGCCTATCATACCGTCCAAAATACACAGTCACTCACGCATACACACACACACACAACTAGGTAGATAGATAGATAGATAGATAGATAGATAGATAGATAGATAGATAGATAGATAGATAGATAGATAGATAGATAGATAGATAGATAGATAGATAGATAGATAGATAGATAGATAGATAGATAGATAGATAGATAGATAGATAGATAGATAGATAGATAGATAGATAGATAGATGTGTGTGTGTGTGTGAGTGACTATGTGTGTGTGTGAAACTAAAATATTGTCATATTTGCTTTCCTTTCAAAATTCATATAAATTTGTATTTGGTTTTTAATTTTTCTGACGTGTTACTGTTTTATATCAGTCATTTTTGAAAAGAAAAGGAAAAAATAGTTGAGCAGTAAAAAATATTTAAATGTTTTTTGATTGCTAATTTACTGCACTCGTTTTTATTTTCTTTATTTGATGTTTATCACTTCAAGTTTATAATGAGCTGTATTAAATTTAATCAAAGAAGCACACAGCAAATCTTGAAATATCAGCAAAGACACCAAAAAAATTATAAAGGCCTATAACACTAGTAACAGCATGGCAGTTGGCAAATATCCTAAATTACTCTTCAAAATAATGTAAATTTGAAAAGTAAAATATTGCTCAAATCTAAAAATAGATTTTATTTAATTTACTTTAATATAATTGAAAGAAGCTGAATTAAAACAAAATTCTTAAAATGAAAATCAAATATATATTTCTTCTTTGATAAAATAATAGTGGAGGATTATTGATATTTGATAAAAGCTCGACGTATTTCCTGACATCTTAAGGGTATTACGATATTTACTATAGAAGAAACCGTAGCAGTTCCACAAAACTAAATAATTCTGTTCCTCAACAAGATAAAGTAAACTAATTACCTTATATTCGGGTGGCATATTTCTCGTTACACTTCGGGGCTATATTTACTTTAACACTACTAGTGAAGCATATTTGAAAATATTTATAAGGTAGGCATGAAATAGATAGGATATATGTAATATTTAATTCTGAGTATACCGTGTCAATTTGTTACAAAATATATATGTAGATTTTCAGAGATTGTTAAATTATCTGCCAGTGGTGGAGCAAATATAATTTTACACAGTATCGATCATCTCAGTGCAAAAGCAAGCTCTTTGACACGCCAGATTCTGCAGATTCTGCAGATTGCATATACGTCATTAATCTCAACATCTCGTTTCCCCTATACGATTATATGAGAAACAAAAAAAAAATGTGAGTTATTTTGGAATGATAGAGTTGAGGTCAATGATATAACAATACTGTGATTGAGGAAGCCAATGCACTACTTAGGGATAAGTGAACTGAAATATTATCTTGCAGAAAAAATCTTTTGAGAGTATGACGATCTTCAATTTCCAATTAATCCCCTACACCTTTTACTGTGTAACGATTCCTTATATTATTTGACATTTCGAGGGTGTAACATTGATCTTCTCATGACAGGAGAATAATATCCTCCGCACCGTTATACTCAATATTATTCAGATATTTGAAAGAATGTAACTGGAAATTTCACAATAAAATATGACATATCGCTATTTCTGAACAAGTTTATTATTAACAGTAATCATTAAATTATTTCTTATTATGTGATTCATATATTTCGAGCAACTTGTCTATTCCTAAATTCTCCTAAATGTTTGAAACACTAATCAAAGATGCGTAAGAGGTTTTCGCAAATAAATCTTTTGTTCTTTTGAATTTTGCAACAGCCTAAAGCCTTTAACCTGCCCTAGGCCTATTCACGAGTGTAAACAGGAATTTTCAGAAACGTTATTTTTACGAATTTCATATTGCGTGGATAATTCGTTGAATAGTATGAGTACTGCATGTTTGTTGGAATAACTATGGTTTGTGACAGAAGTTTACCGAGCATCTGGAATTTAAAACAAAACTAGTCGTTTCTCGAGATTACATTTGTTTTAATATTTCTTTGTCATAGACCAACTGTCGTCATTCTGATAATGAAATATTTTAACATTTTGCTTCATTCTTATTGACTATGCTCAGCAGATACGAGCACTACGATAATATCATAACGAAATAAAAGAATGTATATTCAGATCCATAAAAACAATTGTGGGTACTGAAGATGGTATAAAGAAAAACAAAAACCATAAGTCGCCAGCTGGTTTATTCATTATTGGATTCCTTTGTTGTTTGGATGATTTGAGAAATAACACAAAGAATGAGCAACAAGACATAAAAGATGTGGGAAGATTTCTTATTAAACACGAAATATAATGATGAAAACTTATAAAAATCATGAGGAATTATTTGATATAGAAGTATTTTAAATCTCTGTTTATTCAGGAGGACTGACGAGATTAATGGAGTTGATGGCTCTCAACGGGTGGGGAAGCGAGTAGGAATCTCCATCGAGTTGAAACATTGGGTGGAAATGATTTTGTAGTTGATGCGAAGACTGGAAGTGAGATACACGACGGATAACGAGACGATAAATGCCCGATCAGAAGGCTTTACGGGAAGATTGAACGTTAATTACCTAGTTTAGAATATCTCCCATATATTAAGCCAGTGCGACTAGAATTGAAATTAATCAACACAAACAGAATGAAAGTGATTGATTGATACCTTTCAAGGGAAACTTGTTAAATTCGTTATGACAACAGATACTCTAAAATATTAAAATACAAGTAAATTATAGCGGTGGCAACAGTACATGGGGGAGAGAGAGAGAAGAGGAGCCGGAAGAGGCGGGAAAGAGGAGGACATGGGGTGGATATTTAGGTAGGAGGAGTGAGTTTATTGTTGGTAGAAAACTAACTAGTTCAACGTATCTCCCAACCTGTCTCACAGAGACTAAATACACACACACACACATATATATATATATATGTGTGTGTGTGTGTGTATATATATATATATATATATGTATATATATTAAACGGCAGTATCCCACAGCTACTAAATCTCAATGTTTGAAATCAATCAACACAAAGAGAATAAAATGATTGTTTCTTTTTGAAGGAAAGTTGTTAAACTCTTGTACAGACAAATACTTTTAAATATTTTAATATGTTTAAGTTATAGTGGCAAAGACACTATATATATATATATATAATATATATATATATACAATTATATCTATATCTCTGAGTATATGTACATATACTGTGTGTATGTGTGTGTGTGTGTGTGTGTGTAGGCAAATTTTGTATTCATATACTTCTATATCCATATGTTTAGATATATGTATACATATACATACAAACACACACACACACACACACACACAATATGCGTGCGTGCGGGTATAGTCGCCATGTCCAAATTTGCGTCAATCCGACAAATGTCTAAATGCTATCAATTGACTGTGTATATCCTGTTGTCATCATGTGAACTATTCTGTGAAACCAGCCAACGTAAATGTGTGTATCTGGTTAATCAACATCGCAAAGACGGACGAAGAGAGTAACAGACAGACAGGGAGTCAGACCGACAGTCAAACAGACAGACAGACCAACAGACAGACAGTCAGACAGACATATAGATAGATAGAGAGAGAGAGAGAATGAGATAGATAGATAGATAGATAGATAGATAGATATGTTTCTTTATTAGCCACACAGGGCTGCACACAGATAGAACAAATTACAAGGTAGAGCTTTCTTTGAAGGTATTAAAAAAAAAAAAAAAAAAAAAAAAAAGGAAGGGGGAGGTGGTTCGATCAAAAGGGATCGTAAAGGAGAGAAAGAGGACAAAATAAGGGGGGTTAAAAAAAAAAAAAAAAGGGGGGGGAGGAAAAAAAAATGATCAATAGGGATCGTTATCACAGAAATGTCAATATGAAGTGTAAAGGGGAGGACAGGTGAGGTTTACCCGTGGAAAGAAAAGCCTGCGGAAAAGACCACGGTAACCTCGGTCAATGAAGTCAATTTTTATTATTTTTTTTTTTTTTTTTTTTGCAAATAAGCAACTCTCTGTTTTCGATTTCTGGGTTCATAGGACTATGCTCAAGGTGGCTTCGTCATTCATACGTGCCATTCTTGCTACATTCACCCATCTTTTTTTAAAACATTCGCTAGACAAAACTTGCCTCTCTACTCTCACTTTCCTTTTCAAGTGGTACTTGAAGAAGTTGATGAGAGATTGACCAGAGAGGAAAGTGTTTGTCTCCAATCCTTTCAGACGCGTCCACCAGATACATTCTTTCGCCATAGCCAGATAGATAGATAGATAGATAGATAGATAGATAGATAGATAGATAGATAGATAGATAGATAGATAGATAGATAGATACATAGATAGATAAGTTCGCATGTACATGCATTGACACACAGATATACATGTGTATATGTATGTAAATATTTGCATGTACGCGTGTATATATATATGTATGTATGTGTATTTATGAATGTATATACGTGGATGTTTGTATGATATACGTTTATGTATTATAGAAATAGAGACAGAAATGATACAAAAAAGTTTTTGGAAGATAAGAAAAGCCTGGATTTATATATCTGGAATAGTGGTTTAAGATAATTGACCAATTTATAAAATATCTACATAATAATTGCTTGGTACTAGAACGGAAGTCAATGTCTTATGCAACATCGATCTAAAATTTCCATCGATAATTTTATTTTGATAAGCTTTAAAACTCTGGAGACTGACGTTGCGTTATATGTAATGTCATGATCTTTCAGACGCTATAAGTTTAGTGCCTGACGAACTTATGATGCTACAGTCGTTCAAATGAAGAGATGCCGCGGAATTCGCAATTAACATAATTGCTGATGGAACTGTTACGAGGAAGAAGTTACATACAAACAATCAATTGCACACACACACACACGCACAAACAAGCAAAAAAAGATACGTACATACACATATGTATGTGTATGAATGTATGCATATATATATATATATATATATATATATATATATATATATATATATATATATATATATCATGTAGGAAAGTATGCATATATATATGAGAAAGTTGGTGTGTGAAAGCACGTGGTTGAATATATAGAAAATAGTAAAAAGTGAAAAAACTACAGAAGGCTTGTTTTAAAAGGTTAAAAAATATATTTGAGTCATTATGTCTGAAGAATGTTATAAATTTTTTTCATACAATGACATAGTTTTTGTAGAAATGACCGGTTTCGCGTTCAGCTTTTCAAATTTCTTACATCGTTATGTTTACGTTGAGAAGTGTGAAAAAGAGTTCCAGATAAGGGGAAATAATAAGTGATTTCTTCCGGTGTAAGGGAGATAATCGCTTAATATTTCTTGCCTTTTTTTTTGGAGTGAGTTTCTCTGTATAAGAATGTTGGAATGGTTAAGTTTGAGCTTGTAATTTTCCATGAAGAATGTTTCCTTGTTTAGTCTAATTTGTGTTGGTGTTCCGATAGCACATTTTACCAATATATATATATATATATATATATCATATACGCATCCGCACGTCTGTGATTTTCTCTTTGCAGAAATTATGAAATATGATAAATATGGTCTATATTTTCCCCCTCACGAAAACTTGGATAAATTTTAAGAATTTAAAAGGTACATTTTCTTCTTTTGGCTAAGATCAATGTGTAGTTAACAATTTAAAAATCAATAATCACAATACATACATACATACATGATGATTGCTGTCCACTCGTGACCGAGGAAGACCATCTCCGACTGTTGATCATACAAAATGTCAGCAATGTCCAGGCATGAGGTTATTGCACCCATAGTTGGCTTCACCCGGGTTCGTGCGTTTGGTCCATGCTGGGTAAGGTGCCTTCCAACTCAAATGGGCATCAAAAAGTCGTCTCGCCAACGATTGTGAAACCTAAACTTTTAGGTCCAATAAGGCTTGCACAATACTTCACAGAGCCTCTCCACCCTCCCGACATGATCCAGAGACAGGCTGGGGTAAAATATCCAGTACCAGTATGGTTCGCAGACTCAGGAACTTGAGAGCACCATGATCTCAAGCGCCAACAAATGATCCCCAAAATGCTCGATGTTATTCCTTGCACATCTGATTTATATCAGAAGACCTTCTCCCAGATACATGCTTTAGCAACCGCTGAGGTATATCTCAGCTCCCAGTGGTCTTCCAGCACGCCAGACACTAACCAAGAATTTCTGAGTGCCCATGCTATTACTGGTCATTAAACCTACACTACTCGTCGACTCTGTACTGAGTTCATCCGTCCATTTGTCAGATCTTGTTTTAGTCCTACTGGGCTTCTAGCGACCCTCCTCATCAGGCAAGCCTAGAGGGGGTGTCGGTTTAGTTTCCGACGGTCTCACCATGTACTGGTTTCCATTTTACCAGTAACAAGTGACCTGACGTAAAATACATACATACATTACCGTACGGTTCGGCACCCACATCATCAGCAGGCCATAAAAGGAGAGTAAGTCGCCCCTCCCGTCTGTAGACTGGGGTGGCATTTTGGGCAAATACTACCTCTCATGCCAGGAATACGGTGAAGACGTCGGCAGTAGGACTTTAGATAAGTGACAAGTCAGAGGAATCCTAGATAAACAGCTTCAAGGTTATTGCGGCCAAACGGAACATTTGTACTATCAGACAGCGGTTTCGGCGTCAACTAGTAAGTGAGCTGTTATTACGGTGCAGCTCCCTCGTCGACCTTGTTCCTTGTACGCTTGTACACTACTTGGTACTTGGCGTGAAGTCTCTGAGAGAGAGTCTGATGGGGGGACGACACCAACTGCCTTACTCACCGCCCAAGGCATCTTATATTTCGCAGGGTATATGCTTGTTCATACATATATGCATACATATATGTGCGTGCGTGTGTTAATGTGTAAGTGTCTGTATATGCATCATTATAAAAAAAAACTTACAAAGATTAATGTGGAATTTCTCACTATGAATGAAATGTTGTTTACAATCACATTTTACCCAGCAGTAGAATGGCACAGTGCCAGACATATTTCCAACAAAGCCTTGCCCGTTTTAGACAGAGCACCAAGCCACACAGTGTACTTAAATGAGTTCTTTAATTATGAGAGAGTAGAATATATCTCCAAGATTACAACTTCTTTACTCCAGCCAATACATCAAGGTGTGGTAGCTGCTCTCTAATGGTAAAAACTTTTCACTTACTCATCAGCTACTCATACAAAAAATACTTAATGGAAATATGCTTAAACTGAGTTCTACGTGTACCATCAATGTGAAGAACTTAATAACAAGCAAGCCAACTAAAGTAACCCCAGACATTGCATATCAAGAAATACAAATACATTCATCCTTGATTATCCATGCAACGCTAAACTGATTGTCAAGGAGTAAGAAGTACATCTGAACAAAAACTATACATCGCACTTAGTACTATATCCCACTTATTTCTTAAAGCCTTTGTAAATGAGTATTTAACACGAAACACCAGCGTTAATGAATAATGTAAAATTTCAATATTATCTATATTATTATCTTTGATATTTGAGGTACTGTTAACTATAATTCTCTTTCGGAAATATAGAAATGACTTAAGCTACAAAACTGCCGAGTTACGTCGGGAATTTCAAAGAAAATGCTACTGAATGCTACACTCACTTAGAAGATCCTTATGAAATGCAAATCATACATAAATGGTGCTTGAAATTTCTGATTAAGCATAACGGTAAAGTACTTTACACTGAAACTTTAATAAATCCTCAGATTATATTATAGCCAAATCAGGAATCTTGACCAAAAGTGGGGACTGCGATGAGTATCTAGAGAAACACTGGACATTTACTTAATATAAAACATGATAAAAGTGCTTGATGGAATGAATCAAAAGATTATTTTATTATACTAGGATTATTCATTCTGTTATTTTCACCCGTCTTGCTCTATTTCTCTCCTCTCTCTCTCTCTCTCTCTCTCTCTCTCTCTCTCTCTCTCTCTCTTCTATTCTCTTCTCTGTTTTAGTCCGCTATATTGAACCTCATGTATATCGTTATCCTCAGTCCATGATGCACTATAACATCTAGTAATATTTTCATTGTTAATGTCATGGTTACAACTCACCGGTTTGTCATTTGTATTTATGTGTATATACCCAGCTTATTTAAAATGCTCTCTCGGCCCTAGTCATGCATAATCAATACGCCGCCATCTTAATTTTATAATAACTCAAGAAAAATAAGTCACCTGTAACAGTACATATTTATAAACAATTTATCATTTCTCCTTACAATATTTTCAAACTTACCGTTCAATGCTGAAAATTGAACGGACAATTAACGATACATACGACGCTGATATTTTGACAAACAGAAATAAAGACATATCTACGCACACATACATACATACATACATACATACATACATACATACATACATACATACATACATACATACATACATACATGCATGCATACATACGTACGTATGTACCACCATGCGTTCACACACCCGTACGTTCGTATGCAGGCAGGCATGTAGGAAAGTAGGTAGGGAGTTAGAGATTTTTTGATAGATAGATAGATAGATAGATAGATAGATAGATAGATAGATAGATAGATAGATAGATAGATAGTAGATAGATAGATAGATAGATAGATAGATAGATAGATAGATAGATAGATAGATAGATAGATTCTAAAATCTTAATGCAATCTACACCTACCCATTGAGGAAATCTTCTGGATGTATCTATACTTCATTTGAGCACTAATACTGTATTAGTATTTTGTAACATTCATATGCTGTTTCTTAAACTTTCAGCCTCGTTCACTTTCAGTTTTTTGTTATAGTAGTTTTTGTTTTGTTTTGTTTTGTTTTGTTTTGTTCTTTCAATAATCTTATTTTTTAAATCATTGATAAATTCCTCAAATATGTATTCTAGATACAAATCCAATATATTTTTTCTATCTTCTTATTCCCGTCATATATTGAGAAGGAAAAGATAACCCTAAAATTTCAATAACTGGTTGGTGGGGTTGCGGATCTGGTGATATTTCCTTGCTTTTATTTAATCGATAATTTCATACTTCAAAGTAAAAAATCAAACGTTCATGTTCAGTGAAAATTTGTTTAAAGTTTTTTTTTTTAAATTTGAATTTCTTTATTCCCATGATTCAATTTATAAATTAATTCTGCATCTTTCGAATTCTTAGAAAAGGTTGAAAAGTATTTTCTGAATCCACAGAAGCGGTTGTAATTTTCTTTTTTTGATGCTGACGCATATCCATCAGAATCCTTGTTTCACTTTCTCATCACGTGTTATCGTGATAAAAGTACTAAATACAATACTACTTTGCCTTCATCTGCATGTGAGGAAAGCTTCTTAGCTTTAGAAACTTTTTTTGTTATATTTTAGTATTGATTTTTCATCTTTGTTGCTGTCAGATCTATCATTCTCGTTATCTTTATTCGCATATCTTATGAGCACTCGAAAACCTTTCTCTTACAGAGTCCGAACATTGCTGTGGTTGAATATATTTATTTCATTATTATTCTCCGAAACGATAAATGGCCGGTAATTTAATGACAGAAATGGTAAAATATCAGATTAAATATCGTACCCAATTTTTTGCTTCCATGTTCAGAGAAGAACTCTCACTGGAGGTGACTTCACCTTGCATTCCCACTTGTTTGATAAAATAAGTACCACCCACATATTGGATTATTTCTTGCGTGTAAGTATAAACATTGATAGCATATATGCGTAGATGTAACAACACAGGAAAATACAGTGAGATTGAGAAACAAATATATATATAATATATATATATATATATATTAGAGGGATGACCACTATGTGGACAACCCTAATGCTAGAAGTATATCCGCTATAGTCTTAGAACTGTCCACATAGTGGTCATCCTTCTAATTTGTATGTAATACAATTTACTGAACCTTCAGTTTTTTAATATGCTAGACCACTCTAGGTGTTAAATTGATATTATTATCAAATTAATATTCAATTTTTCACCCTCATTTTAAATTATTATATATATATATGTGTGTGTGTGCGTGTGCGTGTGTATGTATGAATGTATATACATACATACATATGTATGTGTATATGTATATATAGACGGATGAATGGATAGATAGATAGATATATAGATAGATAGATAGATAGATAGATAGATAGATAGATAGATAGAGATAGATAGATAGACAGACAGACAAATAAATGAATAGACAGACAAACAGACAGACCGATAGACAAATAGATGAATAAACAGATACGTAGACAGAGAGCTAGATGGATGTATTAGGTATATGGGCGCGTTTACTCATATGCTTAAATACAGACGTATGCAAATATGAGTGAGAAGCTAAAACTTTATAAATTGAATGAAAACTAAAATGATCACATTCAATCTTTTCATTCTAACTTGGGATCATGCCAGTTTTGACAGTACGATTCAACAGAACATTATCATCAATTCGTGAGTAAAATTGAAATTTTATAACTTCATTACTAATTCATGGGAAAATTGAGAGGAGTAAATGCCCGTTGTCCATTTTTTCACATCACTAATGTACCAGTTGCGTTGAACTCATACTTCTAACTTTATCTCCATTCTACCTTATATATATATATATATATATATATATCTATATATATATATCTTCTACTATTTTACTTGTTTCAGCCATGCTGGAGCACCGCCTTTAGTCGAGCAGATCGACCCCAGGACTTATTCTTTGTAAGCCTAGTACTTATTCTATCGGTCTCTTTTGCCGAACCGCTAAGTTACAGGGGCATAAACACACCAACATCGGTTGTCAAGCGATGTTGGGGGGACAAACACAGACACACAAACATATACACACAAACATATACACACAAATACATATATATATAATATATATATATATATATAATATATATATATATATAATATATATATATATACACAAACACACACGATGGGCTTCTTTCAGCTTCCGTCTACCAAATTCACTCACAAGGCTTTGGTCAGCCCGAGGCTATAGTAGAAGACACCTGCCCAAGGTGCCAAGCCTTGGGACTGAGCCCAGAACCATGCGGTTGGTAAGCAAGCTACTTACCACACAGCCACTCCTGCGCTTACATATATAACAGAGTGACCCAAGGTCCGAGAGTTTCATGCGTTGGCACGTAAAAATATACATATATTCATATTTTGAGTTGTATTTTTCCAGTTTGCATCAACATACCTACACACACACACACACACACACATCCTCTCGTAGAAGTTTATTTCTAAAGTATAATATGTGTGTATGGATATAGATATATATTCACACACATATGTACATCGTCCGTAAATCATACATCCGAAAAAGAAGCACTCCTCCCCTCTTTACATATATATTTGATCCTCAAAAGAGGAGAGGTTGGTGAAAATACTAAATAATTTCAGTTCAGGTTTCGTGCCTATCCTCAGCTATGGTCATGATAATATGTTGATTAATCAAGTCATTGCTCTCCTGATTGTCTAATGAGTTAGGAGTTATGTAACGTACTACACAATGTAACTAATTATATTATGTTTACGCGAATATAAACAAGAAAATTGCAGCTGCGAGAGATGTGACATGCGCTTTGCGTTTTTATTCTTCTCTTCCGTTTTTACGAATCCAGTGCACACATGTGCATTGCGCCTTAGTGCTTCTCTCTCTGGTTGCTACTCCAAACTGTTTTCAAGTCGCAACCATCTCACGGACCTACTGCCGTGAGGACCACTTCGGGCTCTGATGATTGTGAAAAAATTCCCAATGAAACAGTTGTAGCACTACTAGATAACCCACTGATCTTTTTTCATTATATATATATATATATATATATATATATGTATAAGCTCCGTCGTTTAAGACAGCAAGGGTTCAGTCGACCCACTAACACGCGGCGTACCCATAACGTAGTCCTTAGGGAGATTCACTGTGACACAGAATATAACAAGCCTGGCCTTTTGAATTACAGGTGCAACCCATTTTTGCCAGCTGAATGGACTGGAACAACTTGAACTAAAGTGTCTTGTTCAAGGACACAACGCGCCGCCTGGAATCGAATAGACAGACAGGCAGACAGACAGATAGACAGACAACAGACAGATAGATAGATAGATAGATAGATAGATAGATAGATAGATAGATAGATAGATAGATAGATAGATAGATAGATAGATAGATAGATAGATAGATAGATAGATAGAGTTCGGGCTTAACAAGCAGCTAACGTTTCGATGTCTAAATCATTATAGAACTGGAGTTGCGTGATAAGTCGACAAGTTCAATCCGGTATATAGATGAGATCAGATTGTTGAAATGTTATTTAAAGTGAATTTCTCGTTGTCTCCTAGATTATTAATCTTAATCTACTTAATTCTATTAATTCTTCGGAGAGAAAGTTATGGATATTGCAATACTCTTAGAACCAATGCTGTCAGGCGATACGATGTTGTGGAAATGACATAACCAATAGTTTTTACTCAATTTCAATTACAGGAATATTGAAAACGGTCCGCTGAAGATTCCATTATCGATCAAAAATCCAAGAAAAAAATTCATTAACCATTGCTTTCTTTAAATGCATGGATCATTAAACAATTACTTCATACTGTCTTCCACAACCAATCTCCTGAATGGTTGCGTTCACTTCTCTTTCATAACAAGTCTGCTTCTCCTCCTCCTCACTCTTTACATTTCATGCGCGCAACCACATTTACGAACGCGCGCGCGCGCAAACACTCGCAAAAATACACACACACATACACGCACACACAAACTCGTTTCCTCACGATTTGCATTACATAGAAGTCTTTTTTCTAGAGTATAATACTGTATGCGTGTGGGTGGTTGTGTGGTGGCTGTGTGGTAAGAAGTTTGGCTCCCAACTCCATGGTTCGGTGCTTAGTCCCATTGCGTGGCACCTTGGGCAAGTGTCTTCTACTATAGCATTCGGCTGAGCAAATACTTGTGAATAGATTTGGTAGACGGAAACTGAAAGAATCCCGTCGTATTTGTGTTTGTGTGTGTGTGTGTGTGGTGTGTGTGTGTGTGTGTGTGTGTGTGTGTGTGTGTGTGTGTGTGTGTGTGTGTGTGGTTTTGTGTGTGTGTATGTGTTTGTTCCCAACACGGCTTGACAACCAGTGCTGGTGTGTTTACGTCCCCGAAATTTAACACTTCGGCAAAAGAGACCGGTAGAATAAGTACCAGGTTTTAGAAAAAAAATATAAGTACTACGATTGGTAAGTTCGACTGAAATTGCACATGGCGGTGCCCCAGCATGGCCGCAGTCTAATGACTGAAACAAGTCAAAAGAAATTAAAATGAAATATGTGTGTGTATGTTTGTGTGCGTATGTGTGTGAGTATACGGAAGGAAGTAGATTAGTACGCATATATGTCTGTGTACTTAAGTATACACAAACATATAATATGTATAATATAATATGCAGGTATATATATACACACACATATATATGTAACATACATAAAATGCAATATACATTATACATACTAAATATATCTATACATAACGTAGATAATATACATATATATATATATATATATATATATATATATATATATATATATATAATATATATATATATATACGTGTGTGAGTGTGTGCGTGTAATACGTCTCGAATCGAAGATAATTCCAATGCAACATAATTTTTTCTTGTATGGCTCCCATAAAAATTTCTTTTTGTTGTCGCAATTCCTGCCATTGACCACCTCTGAATTGCTTCTTTCAGATATTATTTTTGTTTTTCACCTTGGACTATAAATGTTCTCCAGGTGAAATAGCTTTTGTGCTGATAACACTTATTGATACAGAAACGCGTCTCCCTAGCTTTTGTTTGTCTCCACAAATATGACTCTTTTCCCTATAGGTAATTCTAGAATATTCTTGATTTAATTCCTGAGGATTTATGATTCTTGAGATTCCCTCGTATTTAGCGTCACATTTAACACAAGGAGCGTTTTCCCTTCTCTCGAAGCATAGATAACATCAGTAACTCATAAATATATCTTGGCTGAAAGTTAAAATACCTTTATTCGTCTTTGTTGTCCAAATCTATGCCACTCACCACTCTGAGTTAGTTATCTTTCTTAGCTTAATTCCGTTTCTGTCTGTTTGTCTGTCTGTCTGTCTGTATGTATGTATGTATGTATGTATGTATGTATGTATGTATGTATGTATGTATGTATGTATGTATGTATGTATGTATGTATGTATGTATGTATGTATGTATGTATGTATGTATGTACGTATGAATGTACGTTGTATGTACGTATGTATGTACAAACTAGGTTCTTAAATGGAAGGTTTGATATGGGATAGTTACTCGTAGTAGATATCTTCATTGCTTACACGTCACAAAACAAATATTTGAGGAGTCTTTGTAACTATTAACGTCTCATCTCATGTTCAATATTCTTTACCTTTTCCATAATTACTGATCCACAACTTAAGAGATACTGTGCACTCAACACTGGTCATTCAGCTCTCTTCAATAATTGCTATCTATAGTAATGTCAGCAACATCATTAAATCGAATATTGCGCCTAGCTAGAGAATCCTTAAGTTGTCAAATACATGTCTTTCGTAAATCATTCCTAAACACAGTAAGGCGCTGTAGTTTGATTTTTGGGATCCAAAAGAATGGATATTTGTATATTGGTCTTGTCAATGTAAGCTCACTTAAAATTATCCTTTATGAATAAAAAATGTTTTCAGCTTCGAAATCTGCCTTCTTGCAATAAGCCATTCACAATCCATTCCTAATGAAAGTGATGTCTAGCTCTTATCTCTTCGACCTGTGTTTCTGTCATTGTTCCAGTATTACGTCAATAGAGCAGAACTATTTCAATGTAAATTTCAGGAAGTAGCATTTTAATTCTATCATTGATTGAACAGTTCTGAATTAAGTAAATGTGACTCGCTGCTACCTACACTAATTGGCTTCTCTATTCCAATAACACTTCTGCTATCTGTTATGTTGCATCCAACAAAACAAAAGTCTGCAGCAAAATACGAGCGGGGAAGACGATGCCCATGACACTTTACAGATAGTGGGTGGACTAAGGGAAGAGTTATTCTCAAGCCAGGGATTTAGTCCGAATGCATGCAACAGAGTAAACTCCGCTAAACGGCACCCACCAAAGTACCTTTAGAAGTATTAAATCGGTTGATAGATTAAATCCATCATCCAAAGTACGTTCTGGTCGAATTTGAACTCAGAACGCAAAGAGCCGGAACAAATACTACCAGGCATCCAGTCAGATCATACGTTTCCGCCAATTCACCGCCTCAGATTCGTATTTTTATCGACCCCCGAAAAGTTCAATTCGGTGACATTTGAACGCAGAGCTAATATATTCAGAAAAAATACCGCGAGCAATATATTAAACGCTATAACGCCTTTGCCAATTTTACAGCCTTAAAAAGGTACATATAGGGTACACGTTTCTGATAAATGTTACTGTAACTTTTAATTTATTTATGTTTTATTCATTTTTTGGTATATATGCTTAAATGTACGTGATATTTTACTACCACGTGAAAATACCTGATCAAATAGTATCTCATCTTTTCATAAAGTCAATGGGCTAAAATTTGAAAACGATCTGGCTGAGATTTTAAGCGGCTTAAGCGATAAGCCAAAAGCACTCCCTTTAGCTCTAGCTCTATGTGCTCTATAATATACTCGTCGTATGTTTGTATGAGATGATATATGTGTATTCAGATATAAAGCAAACGCATCAACAAGTTTAAAGATAAACCTAAGGGTTGTTGTTGATTCTCCTGTCAGTTTTGATGAAACTCACGTATGACCAAAAACCTTCTAGCTATGACCTTCTCGTCTTATATTCAGACATACAAAAATCTAAGAGTATATTATGCAATATATCTCTTTAAAGAAAGTAGGGTTTGATTTGAGTAATATTTGGCTGCTATTTTTTGAAGACACTCTTTCGTTATGGATTAATCTTTTATCTTTTACATACTTCAGTCATTAGACTGTGGCCATGCTACGAGAGAATTGTTAACTAATTCAATATGTTAGTGATAACTTTAATCAATCTTTTTTGGTAGCTTCAGTGTAAAGAATAAAACTCTCTCATGGATACAAACGATGACCTAAATTCGAGCCGAAAACACTAGTTTAAGTATTTCTTAAGTACTGCTGGCTTTATCAAAGAAGAATAAGAGGCAACGAAAGGAGACAGCCGTATGGTTTGATAGCGAAACAATTTATTTGTTCAAATATACTTTTAACTGTGCAAATAACGAGTTAGTCTCGTTGCTACTTCTGAGCCGACAATAATGTTTGTATAAGGTTTTAGTTATATACATCCTATATTAGTAGATCATTTTTACTATTATTGCCACGATATGTGAATGTATGTGTGTGTACATTTGTGTATGTGTGTGCACGAGCGCGTGCGTGCGTGTGTGTGTATGCATGTGAGAGGGAGAGCGTGAATCTGGAATGTAAGTTGATGTGTAGATAGATAGATAGATAGATAGATAGATAGATAGATAGATAGATAGATAGATAGATAGATAGATAGATAGATAGATAGATAGATAGATAGATATTAATTTTGATAAAGATATGAATATGTATGAATGTGTATATATTTGTAAATATTTGAGTGTGTAACCTGAGATTAAATGATCTTACTATACTTACGAACACACAGTGACATATATAACCGCATGTATGTTATAATCTATGTATGTGTAAATGCATGTAGGTATATACATATGTCCGTATATGTATGTGCATGTGTATATATAAATGAGGATGCAAGCGTGTGTGTGTGCGTGTAAATTAATGCAGAATTAATTCCAATGATAGAGGGCCAGACTAAATGATTTTTCAGTATCAACTTGGCAGACTGCCTAATGTTTCTGCCTTCAAATCCCAGAGGATATTGATAAAATATCCAGGATCAATGAAATATATATATAAAGATAGCAAGGTCAAATCACGTGACTATCGCTTCGCTTGCTTATAAATATGGCCTTTGTACCTAAGAGAGTATTTTGATATTAATATAGCACTATAAATTAAATTATTTCGTTCTCTTCGAAACCTAGTTGATTTCTACAGTGAAAGCAAATCTCCATATATCATTTTGAGACTGGACTCGACAAAAACATCATATATACATATCTGTGTGTATGTGTGCGTATATGTGTGTAAGTAGCATTTTTATAGAATTACATATATATTCGCGTAAAAGTTTAATATTGTAGACTAGTTTCTGAGATAAATTTCATGGGCCGTATACTACATGAATATTAATACTAAGTGGATGAAGTTCAACGTGAAATCTAGTGTACCACATCAGTGGCAGAAGAAAAAATGCTCTCTGAATGAAGGGAATAAACAAAATCTATTGTAATAAATCATACTGGTAAATACATATGCTTTAGCTTAAATAAGAAATGGTGTTGTGTCACACAAATTATACTACAGTATTTCTTTGATAATAAACTGGAGAAATCTATAACATAATACTGAGTGAACCATGCATCAAAAGCATGATAATTGGTCAGGAAATTCATTTTTGCACATTAATGTTTAAGACTACACCAATTTTTCGCCCAGTAAATGTTGATGTCACCTGAGTAAAACTATTCATATGTAAGCGCGTGTGTACGTGTATGTGCGAGCGCTAGTGTGTCAGAATTTTAATATCTGGAGATGAAATGAACAGGCTTTATTACAAATCACTACAATTGTTTCAGCGCATCGTTATCATCTGGTGTATGCTGAATGTTACATATACTATACACATTATTGCATTAATATGATTCAACAATATATGTATACATGCGCATCTTTAGGCACTGCTAGATCAACTCTGGTTTCTCTTTGTTTAATACCCTCCGACTATTTATTTACTCGAAAATGTATTGAGGGTATTTTTATTGTCGTTACTGGTATGTTGCCTACCTACATAATGCAATTTCATAATAATTTGTATGTGTGTAAAATTATTCGGTTAAAAATGAAGCAACCATAAGAGAGATTTATTTGTCATGAAGCGATAGGACATCTGTACCTGCAAGACCTGGTTATAGAATGAATAACGCATGTTTTTCCATATAAGTATTATCATATGGGAATGACTATATCCCGGTATATAGAACTAAGTACGGTTACTCCATAGCATTATACTTCTGTTTTTTAGTATAAATTCAAAATTCTAAACGAATATATATAAATATGGAAAAAGAATATTTATATACGAGAGTATTTGGAGGCTAATAAGTAACATGGATACACATTTTCTAGAGGGAAAAATGTGAATGTATGTTTAAATAGATATATTCATGTATATACATATATCTAGTGTTAAATAAAAGTATATGTATGTATAAGGGTGAATGCAAGTAAATTTTCTTGGTTTAACAGTCTCTCTTAATGACTTGTAAAGCAATTGTATCACAATTGTATGATGGCTAGATTGACCACTGGAAGACAAGTGTCTGACCAATACAGAGTGTACACTGGTGTGAGGCAGGGACAAAATATTTCAAATATATTTGCCGGTTTCAGTGATCAAGATTCTACTTGCTCTTCGTTATAGATCATACAGAAATGGATGTATCCAAGTAAAAAGGGTAACCACAATGCTATATTTAAAACCCAGGATATTAGGACTATCAGTATTTTGAACAAGGTACTAGACAAATAAAAGCCGAATGAGCGCAGAAAAATGTTACAAACACTCCGTAGATATGGAAAATATGTAATGTAGTTTACATACTTGGTATGATGCTTGTCTCATAAACTGCTTGGCAGGCGCTTTCCATATCGCTGGTACTGTAATCACCCACCGTACATCATCGTTGACAATCTCCATGCCCGACTGATCGGACAATTCTTGCAAGGCGTGTTCTTTGAAGAATTTTAGCGCATAGGAGAACACTGTGAGAGCTGGCATCGTTTTACCGTTGGTTGCCTCCAAAATTGTGTCTTTGGTTAAATCCTATAACAGTAAAAAAAAAGAGGGTACATAAATTAATAGAATATGTTGATGGGTTTTAACTTTGGCACATAGAACAGATTTTAAGGTAACGTGTTTTCGATATGGTCAAACTCTTGGATATTCTACTGGTAACATATTTTATGGATTTCACTGAATAACAAAACTTTTATTTATATCTTTATTCATTTGTATTTAGTCAGTAAGTGTTATTCCCTATTTGCTGCCATCTAAAATCAAAGGAAATGGCTACTATCCCCTTCAAATTTTGCTTTTGTGACCTGGAAACTGATCTATTTCCATAACATTTCAGACAGATTCAGCGCTGATTTGCTGAAGCAGAACTATTGTTATAACAAATGTTTTGTTCAATACCACAGATTTACTTCTCAGTTGCTTCACCTTAACCCCTTGAGCATGCCCCTAAGTAGCTGACAATATGTACATCTCTGATCATGAGCAGGAGTAGTGGTGAAACATCGTAGCCTTGTGTTGTGAGGGATTCTTTGGGGTTTGAATAAATGTAACAAAAGCTAAGTTGGAAGGAAATATTAGCCACTTTTCATACTTTCTAGGGGTAAGCAAATAGGAAATAAAAGTTGCTACAGAAGGAGAAAAATCGTGCTACAAAGTGTTTTCAGAAGATTGAAAAGTAAAGCTGATCCTAGCGGGAGGATTTTTGAAACCAGATCACAGAGATAAAGTAAAAGGAATATCGAAAAATGATGTTACTGATATTTTAATCTTTTAGTTTTAATGTTACTACAACTTCCCTGCCAGTTATTTTGTTTAAACAGAATCCGTAACAAAAATCAAACCATGTTGATTCGCTTTACCGTATAAAAGCTGCTATCATTTACAGATTAAATCACTGCGTTACCGTTTTTATAAAACAAGATGAATTTTATATTTTATGGTGTTAAATTTATATTTAATTGAAATAGATTTTTCACAAATTTTTGTATATGATCTTTTCTTCCCTTTGACCATGCTATTGATAATGGCTGATGGTTCCAACAGTGGTATGAATGGCCCTCATCTTTTTAAGATCACCTTTTATTGCTAAATGTACACAACAGATTGTTTTCAAAGAAATCAAAGAGAAGAAAGTAACTCGATAAAACACATATCTACATAAAAAGCCAGACTAATTTCATACAGCATTATATACAAGAAGTATACATATATACATACATATAATACACACATTCATACATAAAGACCCGTGCAATCATGATCATAAGTTTGTGGAATCGATTCTTGGACAAGGCGGCGTGTTGCATCCTTGAGTAACGTACGTTATATCTACACCGCTAACTGTTACATACTGGGTTAAGGGTAGAAGGGTCGAAGGGGAGTGTCTATGACTGCTCGCCACCATATAGGCACCTAAAATAATTAGCGAAAACATGGCACAAGCTCCAGTTCATAAACGCTTGCGAAACCAGTCAAACTTTGGTGTGAGTGTGTGGGGATGCGTGTGCGTGTGTGTGTGTGTGTGTGTGTGTTTGTGTGTGTGGTGTGTGTGTGTGTGTGTGTGTGTGTGTGTGTGTGTGTTATGTAGGTGTGAGAGAATGTATATACATACGTGCACTGAGAAATGTACCTGCATTTATCCATATGAATCTATGAATATTGACTTTACGGAACTGATCAGTATTAAACGGACTTTTTTGATATATAGGGAATTACATTGCCTAACGTGTCCTTTTAACAAGAAGTTAGATTTGGCAGATTACTTCTAGCTTAAACACAGATATGTGAAGGTCTTCCAGTCTTGTCATTTCATATTTTGTATATTCAGAAGTATAAATCTTTAATATATTCTTCGGGTTTTAAGGTGGTATGGAATTTAAGGGAGCTTAGGCCGCTATTTCTAGCAGTTCACTATCCTATGTTATCCCTGAGTAGATACATAATCGAAAGTTCCTTTAAATGTTGTTTAAGTTCGAATATGCACTGATGGAGCAGACTTATAATAAAGACTTTACTCAACGGCGACCATCTTGCCTTTTGAATATCAGGAATGAAATTGTCAATGTGTCCTGCCTTTTCCAAACTGTAGAGGTAGAGTTGTATGCTATTTCTTATAGTTCAAATGTACCATTGATTAAACAGTAGTTCAGCAAATGGTGGGGGTAGTCGCTACCTCATTCCAAGTAGGGTACACACACTCATACATATACCCACACACACATTTTCTCTCTCTCTCTCTCTCTCTCTCTCTCTCTCTCTCCTCTCTCTCTCTCTCTCTCTCTCTCACACACAGACACACACACACAGATGCATATATGTATAGAGAAACTGAGACACAGATTAAATACAAGATACCGACAAAATTAGAAACAGAGAGAGTGAATGGCAATTGACAATCAACGGGAGAAACAAAAAACAATTGCTACAACTTTGGGCGAGGAAACGTTGAATGTTATGTTTCAGTAGAGCAGTGACTGGAGAAAAAAATTCACCGAACTGAATTCAAAGCAGTATCTTGCAAAATGGTATGACTATGCATGAATGAATCAATGAATGATTGCATAACGCGTACGCATACATATATATCATACATTTTAATTGAAAGATGAACAGCAACAAAAGCACAAAAGTAACGTCAGTTCACTTCTACGCATACTCTGTCTAACCAATTTCAGTCATCAGCATATGTGCTGTGTGTGTGTAGGCGCAGTTGCTCTCCTTGACTGCGGGTCAAACAAGCCGGCCAGATATAGAAGTCGTTACGCAACATTAAGGTTCAGACACGTGACCTCATCTCTTTCTCTTTTCTGCACTGACACGCAAGCTGTGAGGATGCAGCTAGATTGGCTTTTTCTAATACGACAGGCCAGTTTGCAGATAGGAGCAGAGCACAGAAGATCATGGCCTCTACACACCAACAATTCCATTTATCATTCTATTGTGTATATACGTGTGGCCACAATAAACGTGTTTAAAGTTACAACCTTGCTTGTATATGTTCTTCATCCGGGTTTTTACTACCAAACGAGATTACAACCTTCTGAGAGTCATATTAGGTGGCTCAACAACTACCTACTCCATCAATATATATATATATATATATATATATATAAGTCTGAATCAAACTGTTTTCATCTATACATGTTGAGTACCCTTCTTTCGTTTATCTACTCACTCGTATGTATATATATATATGTGTGGAAGCCCGTCGCGTATATACATACATATATACATATATATATATATACATATATGTGCGTGTATGTATGTATGTATGTATGTATGTATGTATGTATGTATGTATGTATGTATGTATGTATGTATGTATGTATGTATGCGCTGGGCTTCCACATTGTTCTCTTCTATGTAATTTACATACAAAGCATTCGTCGGCTCGCTGTGGAGCTGAACTTGAAACCAGTCACGCCGTTGTAGACCGAGCTTTTTGGCCACACAGCAATGTTTTTTTTTCTTTGTCTTTCAACCTTCCAAGGTCGATAAAACAAGTACCATTTCCTCACTGCGGTCGGTTTAATTGACTAGCCTCTCCCCTGAAATTGCTGGGCTTGTACCATAAACTTGAATCCAATATAGCATTATAGTGTTGTAGTGCACCTGAGCACTGTACACAATGCTTTTATTATTATTTAAAACACAGATACATGCCCTCAAACACAGAGACATTGGCGCAGACCCTATTTTGTGAAAGTCAATTTGCTTCATAAAACTCAAATAATAATGGTTTAGATATCAGATATGAAATTATTGATCGTGAAGATATTTAGAACCAAATACCCCACTTTTGTTATTTATGCATCTTTGAGAAATGAGTATATTTCAATCATGGAAATGTACTGAACAGAAATTCTAAGTTTATATCATTTTGTTGAAAAAACTTTCACTAATTCTGAAAAATTTCAAGCTATCTAACCCTTCATTTATCATGGATCATAATTGATAAAGACCCAACAGATTTGCTTCCAGTGTCTCAAAAGTGCATTTTAAATGTCAAATACGAACTATTTATTCTAAATTTTTTTCTAAACTTTTGATGATTAATTCTTTGCAGTTATCTTTTACATAGATGCCTCTCGCTTATATTATACTCTAACCCTGTTTATCTTTTATTTTATTTTCCGTACTATGTTCTCTTGCGATTAATCGCTATTTATAAGCAAATTGATGTTTGTGTGTGTGTGTTATGTATATATTTTCACTTTAAAACAACAAATAACAGTTTACACAATAAAACCTTTCTCTTTACAATTTTTCTTTTGTCTCCACACGCTTGTTTCCCATTTTCAGTCGCATACATCATTAATACGAAGTTTGTTTCATTTGTGATCTATAGATATTTCTAAATCAATTTTTTCTTTCTTCTTCGACCAGTACCCTCGACTTGCGACCTTTCTTCTCTCTTTCCTTTTCTCCTTTTAATTCTTTTCTTTTATCTCTTCTTTCTTTCTTTATCGCTATCGTTCAGCCGTCTAAGTTTCTATAAATATCCGTTTTATCAACGCCAACTTTATCGATTTTAAAATACATACACATTATTATATATGTTTTTGTGTGTGTGTGTGTGTGTGTGTACATACATATATACATACATATATACATATATATATATACATATATATATACATGTATATATATACATATATACATCATGTATATATATACATACGTATACATATATATATATAATACATATATATATATACATATATATGTAGACACATATACACATATATATATACACACATATATACACACATATATACATATACATATATATATATATCCATATATGTATATGCATATATATGGATATACACACACACATATATATATATATATATATATATATATACAAATTTATATAAACACACACTTATACACACACACACACACACACACATATATATATATATATATATATATATATATATATATTTATCCATATATATTCGCTGATAATTTCGTATTTCTCCTAGAAATACTTTTAACCACTGATTTTAACGCATTAGTGGGGTGGCATTTGATAATTTGTTTACGTTCCACGTAACTTCACCTGATTAATGAATATATAGTGGTCATTCTCATAGTTGCAAATGTAGGTTTAAATCTCACTGTCCGTTATCAGGCCGATGCTTAACCCAAAACGTAATCTATAAGTGTACTATCACAACTGTAGCTGGTAACTTTGTATATATAGGATGTTCAATAAATATGAAAATAACGCATTAATAACCAATTTTTCATCTTTTAAGCTCAAACATAAGGCGAATTGTACATACTTATCTAGCAAGATTTGGAAACTGAAGGAAAGCGGAATCGAATTTAGCTTTAAACGGGATATTATAAGGAAAGCGCAGCCTTATAGAGATAGTCGGTACTGGTGCGAGCTCTATGGAAACATATGAAATGTTTAAGTATATGGACATGAGCAACCTGGTTAATAATAATATATTAGCCCTAAGGGTATCATGCGTACATAGTGTCACCCGTACATATAAATATTTTCGAAATTAGTATTTATAAGTGCTGCACTTGAACCAAGACAGGAGAAATTAATTTTAGTGTCGGATATGATGTGAAATTACTCGCTAGTGTTATATATAACAAGTTATTTATATTTTCTTACTATTTTCTATAATTTCTTATTATTGCGTTTTCTTATTTTTATATCTTTACCTATTAACTTCTTATCTCTTATAAGGTCTTAATGTTCTTAAAGAGAAATATAAATTTCTAGTTACTTAAGTCTAGAAAAGTTGATAATAACATACCCATAATAAAGTACAAATACTTGTGTATATTTGCATGTGTGCACATAGTTACATATGTATATGTATCTGTGCACAACTTATTTTTCCGATGTTTTTCTGATTCTTAGCTTATAACTAATAAAAAGATAGCATGATTTATCGTCCCAGTTTTCCATAAGTAAATACCCAGAGCAATCTTTATAGAAACCACCTTATAAGTAAATGATTAAGTACTGGTATGAATATTAAACTGATTCTATGTAATTCCCTTTCTAATGTTGAAAATTGGTATATATACAGTTTATCTATTCTGGTTATATCATTTTTTGTAATCTTAAATTTTATCTTCATACAACATAACAATATTGTTTATATACAATCTTCCACTGTACCCCATGGTAATTTCCTCTGTGTAACATCATAGGTTTTATTAGCGTCTTGCCCCTTTAACTGGTAATTAATATCTTGATTTAGGGTCTTCTACTACCCAGCCACCTTTATAGACAGTTACTTAAACATTTTCTAAATCCTGACAGTATTTATGACCATGCCCAACTATAAATTGTCACCTCACTCTGTCTATCCATTCTAAACAGACACTGTCCTCTAGCCTTAGATTTGGTAGTTGATAAAAAAGACTAATAAATTACAAGTGAACCACAATCATTTACAAGCTATGACCCTAACAAACTCCATATAGTTCTTAGTTGCACTAGTAACAACATGGACACTCTCCCTATTCTTGTTCTATTAGAGAATTTGAGTAAAATTATACTAACGTGTCAAACTGATCAAAAACTTCTATTTATTTATGTAGCAGAGTATAGCTCTGCATTTAAATTGATGTAATGATTGCATAACCTTTTTCTCGCACCGTCTCCGATGAAGGGATTTATAAAATATCCCGGAAACAGCTGCAAGACCTTCTCTTTATAAATGTTCTGAAATCTTTGACAGCCTGGATTTTATCTCATTTTGTTAATTTATATATATATATATATATATATATATATATATATATATATATATATATATATATATATATATATATATACATATATAACCTACGTTGGACTCCTCATTCGCTTAATCACCGAACGTGGAGCTTAACAATAGTCTGTCCATAGCACTTACTCAGCATTACCTGATACCTTTGGGTCTTCTTGACACCATTACCTCTCATAAACTATATATACTTATATATTAATATATATATATATATATATACATATATACATATATACATATATATATATATATATATAAATACTACATATATATTATATATATATATTATATATATATAAAAATATATATATAAAATATATATATATATATATACATATATATACACCATACATACATACATACATATATATATATATATATATATATATATATATATATATATATATATATATATATATATATATATATATATACATACATAAAATTGCAGCGTGGAGGTGTTTTGTGGTTTTTAATGGCTTATAAACACCTTCCACGCTGCAATTATTTTCGTTTCAGCACACGATTTCAGATCAGGTCACTTGTATGCAAGTACATCTTCGTAATGTATATATATATGTGTGTGTGTGCGTGTGTGTATACATATATATACATATATATTCATACATATGTATACATATACACATACTATATATACATACACACACACACATATATGTATACATATATATATACAGACACATATATATACATATATGTATACACACACATATAGATATACATATATATATGCATATATGTATGTATATGCACTTATATGTATAAAACATATAATCATTTAAAATATTTATAAATTTGCGCATTTCTTTGTAAATATGCGTTTGTTATTTAATTCGCTTGGTTTATGTTATTTATAGTTTTCTAGAATTAACTTCAAACTTTCTGTTTTCTACCCTTCCTTTCTTGACCCCAATTTATCACTAACCTTCAAATAAGTTATCATTTCTTTTCGCAACTGGTGTAATGTTAATAAATCATTTTCTTATTAGCTTTGACTTACTATATTTAGTACGATAGTGCTCATTGTGCTATTTACTTTTCGTGTATTTTCATCTAACCATTCTTCTAAGAATGAATAAACGCTCACTGTATATCTATAAAACTTCTATATTTCATGCAGCACATATTAGACAATATTTTGCTAATGAGGTCTAATAACAGCAAAACATATCCGGAGTTGTAAACATGCTGACGAAGATCAAACTCACTTTCCTCTATATTCTGTTTTTAATTAATTCTAATTAAATTGTATTAAGTTGTATTCCTGCCTTGGGTAACAAGAATAAATCAATAAGCTAATAATTTTTTCCTCTTCTCACCACAGGTTTTCTTTTAATTAAATATATTATTTCACTCCACTGAGTATGTCAATGCCCGAACACCTTACTCTGTATTTACTCTTCGTTTTAGATAGTAAGCATAGGTCAAGTATGTCCTCAACATTTTCCACAGTTCGCACAAC
>NC_042998.1:126730455-126745455 GCF_006345805.1 Octopus sinensis | reverse complement strand
CACACACATATACATATATATTTATATATATATTACTTGCTCTCCTTCTCTCTCACCTCATATATCACCCCCATTATTCCACAATTCATTATCACTGCTATCTGTCATTGTTCAACGTTATCTACAGTAATACGGCTTCAGTTACAGTTTCTCTTTTTTCTTCATTCTTTTCTCGGTTCTTATTTCTTTTCTTTTTTTTCTTTTACTTGTACTGACATCTCTTGTTTTCATTTATTAACTGTAAATTACTTAATTAACAACATATGTGTGTGTATGCGTGCATTTATATGTATGTATGTCTATATGTATGTATGTATGTATGTATGTATGTATGTATGATGTATGTATGTATGTACACACACACACTCTCTCACACACACACACTACCTCTCACACACATATACATATATTCATATAAATATATACGATGTGAGAGAGAGAGAGAGAGAAAGAGAGAGAGAGACAGCATATGTACGTATATACGCCGATTCGCATACGCACATAATGAAGTCTATGTGCGTGTGTATGAGCGTGTGTGTTTTACGGAGCTAGACCGAAAGTAATTTAGTTTGTTGTTTTTTTCTTGTTGTTTGTTATTTATTCATTAACTGACATATATCGTTAAAATTAAACATCTTGGTAAAATAACTCTTCCGCCGTACAAATGTTCAACTCATCATAGCCTCCATCACAAGCATTGCATTTGTGCCCTCGCTGAACCTAACTCTCAAATTCTTCTTTACTGGACTGAACATGTGGAAGCTGGAGGGCACCAGATGTGAATTGTATAGTGGAGAGGAGGACTGAGCAACTTAATTTATCAATTGTCTGATTTCTTGCCAAAGATTATATGCTGTCGCACTCATTTTCAGACTCGAGTTCGGTCTTTTCCTCCTAATGGCTTCATTAAGCCATTTGAGTGACTCAGTGTACTGCTCACTCTTTACGGTACTGCCACGTTCCAGAAAATCAAGATGAATGATGCTTTTATTATGTCTAAAATCAGTTATTGTGACTTTCTGTGCCGATCACTGGCCTTGAACTCTTTAGGTCTTAGAAGAAATATGTTACCTTTCTATAGACTGATCCCTCGTTTCCTGATCATAAAGATATGATCACGTTTCATCCCTTATTACTAGATCGGGAGACAAAGCGTATATCCATTGACTTCAGGCGGCTTCCAGCAAATCAAAGCAAACTTCCATCTTTCTCTCCTTGAAATATGGTGTAACCACTTTGCATAAACTTCCCGGTACCCAATCTTTCATCACTTACACGAATGCATTGTGTAGACAGTTGAACCGTGCAGCAATCTCACAGACTATGACTTGTTTGTCCTAGCGAAACAATGAGCCTATTCACCGTCGATTTGTGCCAGTGATGACAGTTGATCTCTCACTGCACGGTTTGTCTTCAACGCAAGTTTCCTCTCTTCAAACTAAAATGTGTGGCCCTTTGTTGATGCCGAACAAGATGACCTCCTCCTTCGTCAAAAACAGTTTGTCGTTTCTACTTAGAACCTATTTGTTTGCAATGAAGGAGAACAGAAAGAAGAGTTACTATACTAACATGTACAATTCGAACGACCTTCTGTTAATAAAAACCTTATACCTACTCTTGTATTATTTTCGGTGTAGTCAAACACGCGCGTGCGCATGAAACTATTTTCGCTTTAATTACGAGTAATTTAATCCTATAATTATTACTACTCATTTCTCTAAGCTATTTTCATTCAGTTTAAATTGTTTTTCTTTTAGTAATTCAGGAGCATCTTGTAGAGTATCTTACAATCAAATTAAACGTATTTGTGTTCCTGATACTCGGACTGTTTCTGTATATTTTCGATGTTTTACACCAGAGTGTTTATAAATTCTCCGCAACACATTCTGTTATAAGGCTGATGAAATACCTAATCTACATACGTATGAAGGCTCGACTATTAGAGACATATTCATACCTGGAGATGATATAGAATGTGTATGAGGCTATAAAAATTATATTCCGTGCTTGATAGGGGAAACTGGTATTACTTCGCACTTTTGTGAGTCGATATCTAGAGAAGGACTGAATGTTTTACTGCAAGGGAGCTTAAAGTGAGACAAAAAAGGAATGACAAGAATTTCTAATAGTATCACGGGGAGATACAATAGTAAATGGGAGAAAGTAATCAATACTGTGAGATAGACCGGAACATTATTTATTTAAAACTGAGACGCCACATGGAAGTTTCGTGTTCTTGATCACCAGACGAATAATAATATGGTATCCGAAGTTGTGTGTGTGTGTGTGTGTGTGTGTGTGTGTGTGTGTGTGTGTGTGGTGTGTGTGTGTGTGTGTGTGTGTGTGTGTGTGTGTATGTATGTATGTATGTATGTATGTATGTATGTATGTATGTATGTATGTATGTATGTATGTATGTATATCGACTGAATCCATATATGTCACCTATCGAACAAGTGGAAACTATTGGCTCCACATACATATGTATAACAATATTTACATATTAAATTTCTGTATAAATGATTTGTAGTTGAGGTAATTTTTCTGTAGAAACTTTTCTGAGATAAATTTGTGTGGAAATTCTATGAGAAATTTTTGTGAAGAGTCCCGTGTGGAACTTATGATTGCAATTATGTGAAAATTATTGATTAGGGAAGAGATGGTTTGAAGAATTTGTGATAAATTGGTTTTTATCAGTGGGGTTATTTATGATTTTTTTTTTATAAATAGTACATTTTTCTTTGTTGTGTATATATTAAGCTAAATAGTTATTGTTGGTATGTTGAAGATATAGATTTATATTTCTTATTTTATATATTTCTCATGTATTTTATAGTGATTAAGCGCTCAAGTGGTTTCATATTCAAATATCAATGTATTTGGGTATTCGAGCGTTTTTATTGAGATCTGAACATCCATATATTTATATTTATATATATATTTGTACTTCCCTATTTTTTTTGCTTTTCTCTGCTTGTGTATGTGCGCATGCGTGCGCGTGTGTATGTGTGTGCGTACAAGAATATGCAGTTGTATATAGGTATGTTCTCACACATATTTTATTGGGAAGCTTGTGTATATGCATACATACGTGTGAGTATGTGTAGGGGGATGTATGCGTTTGCTTGTGTGAGTGTGCGATTGGACAGACAGTCAGACAGATTGATAGATAACATCGAAAGTTAAAAGTATACACTAACCTTCACTCTTGTCTTTTCATATATGCATGTGTCTGTATGTGCGTGTATGCATGCATGCGCTTATGTTTTGATGTATGTGGTGTGCATGTATGAATCTGGATGTAAGTATGTACGTATGTATGTAAATGTAGGCGTGTCTGTATTTACGTATATATATATATATATATATAAAGTTAATCCAAACAAGAAAACAAAAAGACAACAACGCAAGGATGTGGAACAAATAAAGTATTATTGGACGCTCAGGAAAGAAGGGAAGAAGTGTGTGTGTGTGTGTGTGGTGTGTGTGTGGTGTGTGCGCGCGCACGTATGTGTGTGTGTACAATTGCATACATAAGTGTATGCATGTACACTTCAAAAATAATTTGCTGTCTTTGGCCTTTTCAGCTTTCATTTTTTTATCTATAATCATGTTCAATGCTTTGTTTGTATACCTTACATAAAATCAAATATCTATATACTAAAAGATAAAATAAAAATGGCGCACGTATACCGTAACCTTTAAATGAAAATATAACATCGTAGGTGGAAAATGATGCTTTACCTTTCTAATGGTATTGTGTATTTTTAAAAATTATTAAAAATTTATAGAATTATTACAAATGTATAAAATTATTTGAAATGTATAATAAAAACTACATTCAACCTAAATATATAAGCTATATTATGTATTACTCAAGCTGTCCCATTTTATAGATGCAAATATAAAAATACTCCAGAATCCGTAAAAGTTTCGAGCTCCACTGTTCTACAATGGCTTCTGCTCAGAGGTGGGGACTGCTCGTATCCCCAACAGTCAGGGACTCCCGATCTACTCATTTCCCCACTTTTCGCCATACTTGTTGCGTTCAACCCCACTTTCCTTACACTATGCCCAACCCTTCATCCTTTGCTTTTCTCTTGTCTTTTTTTTTTTTTTGTGAGGGGTAAACGTTGACTGCAACACTTTAAGCTTAAAGGCATCAATCTCAGAGACCTTACAAAGGCCGTAATCCGTGCCCCTTACTACAAATTCAGCAGGCAAATAATTTACACAGATCTATATACATATATGTACGAGGAGTGCTGAAAAGCTCCTGGTTTTGAGTAAAATAAAATACAGGAGGATCAGTTAATTATGATTTTATTCAATATACTCCCCCCCCCCTCAGATTCGCTCACTTATTGCAGTGGTCCTTCAGATTTTGTAAGCCCTATAAAATAACTCGGAATGTTGGACCTCCAGGTAGGCCTTTCGCGACACCCTTAAAACCAGGAACTTTTCAGCACTCTCTTATGTGCATGTGTGTGTGTGTGTGGTGTGTGCGTGTGTGTGTGCGTGTGTGTGTGTGTGTACACACACGTGCTGCATTCATGTATACCTACATATGCTTGTATAAATACATATATATTCATTATTTTCATATATGTACGTGTGTGTGTGTGTGTCTGATTATACAAATATACATTCACACACACAGTACATACTTTCCTTAATATCATTATGTCTATCTCAATCACACATACGTACACATCCTTGCATCTCCCCTGTTCTATGTCCTTGACTTACAGATATTTCATAGCCTTACTTAAAATTCGTTATTTCTTCAGTCTTGAGATTTTCTCTCTCTATTTTCCGCCCATTTTCAATCTGTTTCGCTCTCTCTCTCTTCCCAACTATTTCGAATTTTTCACTAATTATCAAATGATCATCCTCTTTCTCTTTTTCTCCCTCTCTCTGTTTCTCTCCCTCACTATACATACATATAGAGAGAGTGAGGGATATATATATATATATATATATTATATATATATATATATGTGTGTGTGTGTGTGTGTGTGTGTGTATATATATATCTTTGTCAGCCTCTCTCTACCTCCAGTTATCTATCATACTTTCTGACTTTCTTTTCTTTTACTCTTTAATCTTTGTATATTTCATGTTCTTATTCTCTCTTTCATTCTGTTTCGTTGAAGCTCTTTTCTCTTCCTTTGTTTTCTCTTTCCTTTTTCGTTCCTTCGCGTCCCTCACAACTCCTTTCTTGTTCCATTCCTCCCTCTATTCCTCTTTCCTAACGCTTTTCTTCTCTGACACAAACACTTTAAACTCAGCGAGTGATATATATTATATATATATATATATATATATATATATATATATATATATATATATATATATATACAAAATATATACAATATATATATATATATGAGTGTGTGGTGTGTATGTATGTATGTATGTATGTATGTATGTATATAAATATAATATATAGCCTATTATATATATATATATATATAATATATATATATATATTATATATATGTATATATATATATATATATATTACGCACTATCTCTTCCTCACATACGCACACACTCACATACAACTTTCTTGTTCTCTCTCTCTCTTTCTCTTTCCCTCTCTCTCTTTCTCTCTCTCTCTCTTTCTTTCTCTCTCTCTCTCTTTCTCTCTCTCTCTCACACACACACACATACAGACTGGGTTGCAGAAAAGGTGTTCCCATACATATGAAAACATACATTTTACATGCACTTTCATAGATAGTTGCAAAACGAAAAGCTAACTCAACTGCACACGTTCACACACACCATGTTACATAAAACACCGAGGTTATAGGCAGAAAGCGCGTGCACACACACATACACGCACAAACACTCACACACACTGAGTAGTATTTAATGTTGAATTTTTCTGAAACACACACATATTTCAAGTTACGAGCCAGATATAAATGTATATTTCAGAACGACCTTAATAAAATGCATCCTCGCCCACGCATGGTACTCGTGAGAGCTCATTCAGTGCTTAGTTTCAATCAAACTAGTAGTATATATATATATATAGATAGATAGATAGATAATAGAGATAGATAGATGGATAGATATAGATAGATAGATAGATAGATAGATAGATAGATAGATGATAGATAGATTAGATAGATAGATAGATATACATATTTATATATATATATAGATATATATCTATATATATATAATACATATATAATATATATATATATATATACCATATTTATATATATATATATAATATATATATTAATTATATATATATATAAGTAGTATTATATATATATACACACATACAAAGTAATATTATACCTACGTCATCACTTACTCGTGAGAAAACTCTTCATGTTCGCTTAGGTAGCTAGAAATACCAGCCAAATAACTCAAAAACTACACTAATATGCTAAAAAAACAAAAAAAATATTGGATAATGTAGCTTGCCGTTCTCTCTCTCTCTCTCTCTCTCTCTATGTATCTATCTATCTATTTATCTATTTATCTATCTGTCTATATTTATAGCTATATACCTGCCTTTATTACTTGTTCTTATTCTTATTCTCCCTTCCATTGCCGGTAAATGAGACGATTGAATAACATCTGGTCAGGAATATGCGAAGACTAAATAATCAGCACGTGCTGGAGGCAGTAAAAGAGCATATATATGTATATGGATATGTGAGAGCATGAGAGAGAGTGTGTGTAGGGACACACATGCATTATATCTCTCTATATATAAACGGCAGTTTGTCTGTCTGCGTGTCTGCGTGTCTGTGAGTCTGTTAGGTTGTACCCTCACCCTGACCACGGCTTTCAACCGATTCTGATGAAACTTGACACACACATAGCCCAATGTCATAATTCAAAACTAACGCAGCGAAAATTTTGAAAAGTTCCCCCAGTTCTTTAAAAAAATCGATAAATTCGACATGGGGCCGAGAATCAGAAACACAAACCACAGACTGTCTAGGGGACGCAACTCGACCTTTTTAACTCTCAAAAAAATTTACCATCATTTTTCTTCTATTTTTTGTCTATAACTCTCTAAAAATGCTTTATAGTTATTTCCCTTACAAACCCGAGCAACGCCGGGCGATACTGCTAGTATATATATATATATATATATATATATATATATATATAGAGAGAGAGAGAGAGAGAGGTAATGGTGTCAAGAAGACCCAAAGGTGTCAGGTAATGCTGAGTAAGTGCTATGGCAGACTATAGTTAAGCTCCAGATATAAAATAGAGCGGAAACAGCTGTAAGACCTCTTTGTAAATGTTCTGAAATCTTTCACAGCATTGGATTTGTTTATCTCATTCTGTTTATACATACATACATACATACATACATATATACATAAATACATATAAATTATATATATATATATAATATATATATATATATATATATATATATATATAATATTTTATAAATCGCTATTTTAAATAGCGATCAAATCTAGTGGCAGCATGGGAAGAAAAAGAAACCTTATAGGTTATAATAATTATTGAATTATAAACAAAGGTATTTAAGAGATACCAACATGATTGAAATAGCAGACAAAACATGACACTAAAACCATATTAAGTATTCAATAGAGCACAAGATGAAAAGACAAAAGACAAATGAACTAGTAAAAATCTTTACTAGTTCATTTGCCTCTTGTCTTTTCACCTTGTGCTATATTGAATACTTGATGCGGTTTTGACTGCTATTTCAAGCATGGTGGTATATTTTAGATACCCTTGTTTATATAATATATATATATATATATATATATATATATATATATATATAATATATATATATATATTATATATATATATATATACATTATAACAAGTCAGAGGATATGACTATCACTTGTCATCCTTGGTGTTACAGCCGTTTCGCAGCCTTCGAGTAATAATAATTTCAGTGTGTAATAAATTATTTACATGGCTGCACTAATATGTATGCTACGAATTATACAATACAATTGTATATTTACTAATCAATGCAGATGAAGAAAGCTAGCTCACCAGTGCATACAAAATTTTCTCTTCATATATACAATGTATGGAAGACAGTAACTAGATAAAATTAGCTTGGTATGGTCAGTAAAAATGAATATATCTTGGTTCATGTCAATTAAGATGCTGGATGTAAGTTTAGCGAATTGATCATTCTTAGTGTTGACAAAAACATGAAGGGATAGGAAAAGAGTAAGGTAGTTATAGTAAATATACAAAAGTTTTAAACGTAAATAAAAGTGCATATAAAATACAATATAAATGAATTCATTAGGGAACAGACAGCTGGAGATATAAAGATTAGACCAAGAGTCAGTTTTAAACAACAGCAATTTTGAATTAAGGTTAAAAGGCCAACGCATAAAATCTTATGAACCTTAATTTTAATCACATTTCCAACTATACTTCGAAATACTTTAACTCAATGAATTGTAGGGAGACCAAAACAATACTCACGCCTACGTAGAAGCATATGCATACAGGCATTAACATACTAAAAAATACACAACTACACTCACATACTTTTATACTCTTTTATCTACTAATATACGTATGGAAGACACGGAGACAAACAGTAGTACACACATAAACATATACATATATGTATATATACACATATGTACAAAAATACTATATATATATATATATATATATATATATATATATATATATAATAAAAAAGAAAAGCAACAAGAATTGATCAATATTCGGTACAATTGTTTCGTACGAAGACAGCTTTATTAAGGCTGCAAATATTGCAGTAAATATAAGTGACCCGTACTCATCAGCCGAAAAAACATCTGGATTCTCCAAACATCTAAGGGGGTGGTGTTACACTCCTGAAACATCAGAGATAGTTCTATAAAAATAAGGTTTAGGTAACAAACGGACTTCTAAAAGTTCTTTTAGTGTTGCACAGTCATATAACGGGTTTTAAAAAAATATTTTTAAAAACCTCTTAGTTTCCCAGAAAATGAAAATGAAAATGAGAATGTAAATCCATCCATATTGAAGTAAGTTTGATTTCTGGAGATACGAGGAGAGGTATCATACTCACAGAAGATGCATTTATCCATAATTAGTCCATAATAAAGTGTGTTTCCTGATGTGTAGTGATATACTGGTTACATTTCTGAGAATTTCTCCAAACTGCTATGTTAGAATTAAATTTGTTGAAGGAGGGTTAGTGAAGCGTAGAGACAATCCCTCACATAGGGTATATTAGGGTAACTGGGAGGGGAAGGGGATGTAAATGTCCAACTACGCAGAATAGTTTATTTTAGTGGAGACGAACTGACTGATTCAGAATTTGCAAGAATCTAAGAGCTTTAAGGAGGAATGTTGATTTTGACCAAATACCGTCGTTAATTGCTATATAAAGAGGATATGGGAAGGTAAAGAAGGGTCAAAGGTTATCACTATAGGAAAAAAACATTAGCAGATTTCAGTGCAAAACCAGAAAGGAGGTCCTTTAATTTAATTTCTTTATTTATTAATGTTACTACTAATACATTGGCAGACTTAGGGACTACATTAAGGGGTCAAAAGAAGGGATTGAGAGTTATTTTTCATAATGAAAAATCGTTATATTATTTTTATGGGATTAGCAATATTTACTAGTAGTATATAAAAGAATTACGAAGTCTAATTAACTAATTTGCTATAAGTTGGTTTACCTAAATTAGATTAAACAATAGATAAAATTAATTTAAATTATCTATATAGTTTATTAGAATGAAAATTTATTTGCAACTAATTTATGTCTTTATGTTTCAAACCTGGTACAGTTAGAGAGAAAATAACCAATGCCTATGAGCTCGTAGCTATCTAATTAAATATATAATATAATATATAGTAGTTTTGCTTTATTAGTATAAGCAAGATAGACAAATCACAAAATGATTTTTATATACGGTTATCATTTAAAATATTTCAGAGTCTTAATTCTAGCGTGAATACAAGAGATCCCAATTCTATACGGTTATTCAACAAATTATCATTTCTTCTATGCATTAGTATTTCAAATGTTTCCATGGAGCAAAGTTGACAACCAACTCTGCTATTTTTATAAGGTATCGCTCTTCTAACTAATTCCCAATTAAGGTTATACTTAATATTATTATTTTTGAGTTCCCAGATCTTACTTGAAAGTGTGGTGCTATCAGCTTTATGACGTAATTTGGAAGAAGAGAGATGATTGCTAAGACGTTTCTTAAAATTTATAGTACATCCTAAATAAATAAACTTGTTATTCTCTGTGGTTATGGTACATTTATAGATTACGTTGTTTAACCCGCATAGACCAGGTGCCGGCATTTTGATCTAATTCTACAGTTACAACTAGGGGGATCATTTTCCGATGTGGAATTACTCAAGGATAGATGTCTCATATTACTGCTATTCAAAACATTATGAGTATATTTTTCGTTATTATGGTTACTGCTGCTATCTAAAATATTGTTATCGTTATTATAGTTAATGTTGTTATCTAAAGCAGTATTATCATTTATCGGTCTTTCTATACTATCATTTAATTCTATAGTCCTACCATAGTTACTAACATTATTGGTATTGCTACTATTATTGCCAGTATTAGTTTCTAAAAGTATACTGTTACTATAGATATCATTATTGTCTTCATTCTCGGTATTTTCCCTATTGGTATTATTTCTATTATTGACATAATTGTTCCTATTTGTATTATTATTATTACTCGTTATTCTATAGCTATTGGTTATACCTATGTTATGATAGTTATTATTATTAATGTGGCTATTTGAAAGGAACATTTAGCCACGTTATATATTTCTTATTAAATTTCCCAGAATTAGAATTGGGGTTAGTTGAATCATTCCTACTTTCACCAGAGTCGTTGTGTTTATTAATGTTCCTATTTGCCTGCTTCTTTGTTTTATCTAAATTTATCTTATCCGTATTACCTATGTTCTGGTCTATGTTCTATTGTTGTTTACATGGCTATTGTTACTTCTTCTATTAGGAATATGTAAGTTCTCTTTATCAGTGTTACTAATTGTATGCTTCTTTGTTTTATCTAAATTTATCCTATCCGAGTTACCTATGTTTTGGTCTATGTTTTTATCTTTGTTCTTATTTCTATTTAGATTTGTTGTCACATTAAATCTACATCTACTTTTATTTCCGGCGCTATCACTATTGTTGTTTACGTGGTTATTGTTACTTCTTTTATTAGGAATATGTAAGTTCTCTTTATCAATAAAGGTAATTTTTTGGTTGTATCCTGCCTTAGATAACGCCACATTATAATGCTCCGAATGGGAATTAAATATATCAAAATTAGATGATAATTTAGAGATTCTTAAAGAAATATTTCTCATCAAAGTATTAATTATATTAGGGGGATGATTGGATAATTTATTTACGTAACTAGTGATTTCACCTTCCTTTCTAAATGGGTAATGTAGCTTAGAGTTAAGGTCTAATATAATATCTAGGAAATTGACTATTTTAGTACCTGGTTCATAGGTTATGCTAAGGTTGAAATCTTTAAAGAACCTATTAATTTTCTTTCTAATCCTTTCAATGTTCGATTTATTATTACTAGGGACAACCCGCATTATCTTATGGTTAACACCATATAGATTTCTGGTGCATCTAAGTAAGTACCGCATTCATGTGAATTCAACAGAACTCACTTGAATCTTAATTGCTTTTACTATATATATATATATATATATATAATATATATATATATATATATATATATACTCTTTTACTCTTTTACGTGTTTCAGTCATTTGACTGCGGCCATGCAGGAGCACCGCCTTTAGTCGAGCAAATCGACCCCGGGACTTATTCTTTGTAAGCCCAGTACTTATTCTATCGGTCTCTTTTGCCGAACCGCTAAGTGACGGGGACATAAACACACCAGCATCGGTTGTCAATCAATGCTAGGGAGACAAACACAGACACACAAACACATACACACACAGACATATATATACATATATACGACAGGCTTCTTTCAGTTTCCGTCTACCAAATCCACTCACAAGGCATTGGTCGGCTCGGGGCTATAGCAGAAGACACTTGCCCAAGATGCCACGCAGTGGGACAGGTTAGCAAGCTACTTACCACACAGCCACTCCTGCGCCATATATGATATGTTATGTGTGTGTGTAATAACATACACCCCCATCATGCCATGATATGTACATATACTGTGTAGTAAGAGGTTTGCTCCCAGCCACATGGTTCCGGGTTCAGTCCCACTGCGTGACCTCTTGGGCGAGTGTCTTCTACTATAGCCCGAGGCTATAGTAGAAGACGAAAACTGAAAGAATTCCATCGTATGTGCGTGCGTGTGTGTGTATGTGTTTAAATGCGTGTGTCATTGTGTCTGTATTTGTCTCCCACCATCGCTTCACAACTGGTGTAGGTGTGTTTGCGTTCCTGTAATTTAGCGGTTCGGTAGAAAAATAAAAGCCGATAGAGTAAATACCATGCTTAAAAGAAATAGGTACTGGAGTCGATTCATTCGACTAAAAACTTTTCAAGATGGTGCCCCAGCAGGCCGCGGTCTAATAGCTAAAACAAGTAAGGGGTAGAAAAAAATACATACATGCATAATGTTAATAGAAAGCTGAAGATCAGTGAAAAAAGTGAACACCTACGCTGAACTAGTGAGAAATCTGCAGTTACTCTCTCCAGATTGCAAGTTCAGATTTACACGTGTAATTATTGGGGGTATGTAACAGACTGCCTAAATACCAATCTTGAGAAATTAGGCTTCTCAAAACCAGACAGAATAAAACTAATTCGAAGACTACAGATCTAATCCATCTCTGGAACTGTAAAAGTCTAGATATGAAACTATATGGATGAGAATACATACATACATACATACACACACACACACCACACACACACACACACACACACACACACACACACACACATACATACATACATACATACATACATACATACATACATACATACATACATACATACATACATACATACATGCGTGCGTACATGCATACACACCTTGTTGTTGATGTTGAAATTCCAATGAATTGGATCTAGGTTAGAAACCAACTCTTTCTCTATTGGCAAGAAATCTTGAAATAAAACTGAACAATGACATACATACATACATACATACATACATACATACATACATACATGCATGCATGCATGCATGCATGCATGCATACATACATACATACATACATACATACATACATACATACATACATACATACATACATATGCATATTTTGCCACAGCTTCGTCATTCAGAAATATGTGTAGATAAGTTTATAGGGACATGTCCTTATGCGATAGCCAAAAAGCTACATCTAGATAAAAGATAAAATTATCATATACATGCGCATTGGACTCACACGTATACATAGTTCTGCATATGACGTAGAAGCTGCAATGAAACGTAATAACTCATACTGCAAACACCAAAATACGAAAAGGAAGATACATGCGTATGTGCGCATGCATGTGTTTATTTTTATGTTTATGGGTGTTATGCATTTGTGCAGTTTTTATTTGACCTAACAGCAACAAGACATCCGTTGGTCATACTAAAATGAAATTCAAAACTTTATACTGATTTCATCAACTACAGGAAGTAGCTCTCTAAAATTTGAAACCAGTGAACGAAAGTAGTCTGAAACTAAGTAAGAACTTACGGATCTCTAACTATTTCCCTTTGAAGCAATTCTTGTTACTTAACTGCAATTCTGCTTCCCAATGAGCCGTTTAACTATGAAAGACAGGAGATGGATATTGCTTCCGTGTTTGAGGAATTCAACCTTCATGTACGAATCGCTCCTGGTCGAGCAAGGGTTTGATCTGGCATTAGATAAATATCGATTAAGAATCAGAGAAATTACTTTGCATTATTTATTTGCCTTCTCTTTGAATTCTAAGATCAAATCTCAAAGGCTTGTGGAGTCCAAATTTGTATTTCATCCTTCTAGGATCGATAAAACAAAGACCCAGTAAAGTAGTTATATTCCATTTATGCATCCTATATTTGAATGGAATTGCAACAGAAGATTAAGACTAACACCAGTTCCTCTCTGCATGACCAGTGTGTATTGAATAAGCTGTTACGCATTGATATACAGGACCAGCGTTTCAATTTATTAACAAGATGACATAGGACAATTGATAAATTTATCGTCGTCCTCTCGACTCTCACGCATTTACAATACGTTTATATTACTGGTGAAATTCTTCTTTATGATTAACTGATAAAATATTTTGCATATATAGGAAACAGATATTCAACCAATCAAACATTTACATTTTACATTGTTTATTATTCATCACTAAAGGATAAGCTATTCTGGTTTAAGAAATTGATACAACAAATCGATGAGGAGACAGAGGAAATGTTGATTTCATTCCCATGGATATATTAGAAAAATACGTGGTGCAGTGCACAGCTGTACATTGAATCACATACACACACACACATATATCTGCACCATGTACTGTTCCATGATGGTAAGATCAACAAAAAGAGTACTCCATCTGGTGAGTTTCTTATGTTGAGAAATACCTCAAACATATTCATCAGGTACAAGCTATATATATAACTTTTCGCGTTTCTTTTCTCATTCAATTTTCAGTTTGCTGTGATATATTAGTTTGTGCCTGATGAATATGTTTGAGGTGTTTTTCAACATATGAAACTATGTATTGTGTCTATTAAATAATGTGTGTGTGTCACTTTATCCGAATAAAGTGACTCTGATAATGAAAGAGATGCGATCTACTGATCAGGATGTTCATATACTTACTGCCAATATACTTTGCATGAAAGGTTCAGTTAGAAGAAGAAGAAGAAGAAGAAGAAGAAGAAGAAGAAGAACAACAACAACAACAACAGTGCGATGTAGTTGCAGCAGCTGCAGCTATTGCTTGACAGGGAATAAGTGTCGTCTTTTTCCAGATATATTTATCTTCCCATAT